>NC_088879.1:23332903-23449104 GCF_032884065.1 Artemia franciscana | reverse complement strand
TGCCCTTCCCTCTGCAAATGAAAATGAATAAAATAACAAACAAATACAAAGTAGAAACAATAGGGAAAGTTTTTTCCAAGACAGTGGAAATCAGTTCTGTGAATATTTCAGCCCTATGTCCAAGGGCCGTCTTCAGCACAGTACGAGAACAAGAGAGAAAATATGTATATATAAATAGAGGGTGGAGGGGAACTTTTGTTTTCTGATCACCTTTGACTCTTGAAATACTGAACAGGTATTGAAATTGTTTTTTCTACATTTCTGACAAGGGCACTGAAAGCAACAGAAAGTTTCAAATTGAAAATGGACTAAAATCTATAAGTGTTAAATATATGCGACAGTTACCCTGCCCCACAGCCAATATATCTTCTTTGAGTGATAAATAGAAAAATTTAGAGAAGCAAAAAAGCGGCATTTTCCCACGGGTCCGAAAGTGCTGCCATCTATTGTTTCTACCCATTTCTGTTCGTGGTTGCAGCTGAGTTTATCATTCGGTTTTTCGCACTTGGGATTGCGGTAGAGAAATGGTATCAGATGTGCCTCTTAAACTTTAAAAGTTCTCTCATTGCTAAAGAAATTAGAGTTTATCCTTTGCTCCTTTCTAAGTGATGACGTTAGAAATTTGGCCTACGGCAAAAAAGTCAACTTTTGAACTAAGACAGATAGATTTTTTTTTTCGACGGCAGTCGATAGCTTTTGATGAGCTGATCAAAGTATATGTCATCCATTTTTTTGTACAAAAATTCCTTCATGAGATATACCAGTTTGAAAGTTTAAAGGGGTTGACAACTTCAGTAGTAAGGTACACACTGAAACCAAAAATAGGCCGATACCAATTGTGAGACATATAGGGGAGTTGTAAGCAACAGTCGGCTGTTAGCTCATAATCATCCTCGGCAATGAGGGGTTCGCAACTCTTACTAGTTGGTGTACCTATTTTTTGTTTCCGTTTTATTTGATGGTAAGACCAATTTGGTTCCAGTGGTAAGACATGTAGGGGACTTGTAAGTAATAATCGACTGTAAGGCTACAATCATCTTTAGCAATGAGGAGTTTGCAACTTTTGCGAGTTGGTGTACCTAGTATGTATTTTAGCATCCTTACAGATTAACAACTTCAGCGTTTAGTCGCAGCGAGAAAACAAAACCAAAGTGTTGCTCTCGCAACACTTTACTCGGCGAAGCCGAGCAAAGGTTGCCGCAACACCTCACGTTGCCCATGCAACGTAGATCTAATTTAGCTTTAGCTTTGAATCATTTTTTCTCACCCTTAATTAATGCATACATTATTAAATATTGTGAACTTGTATCCTATATTTGATGTTAAGTACATTTAAATTGAAATTGAAAATTTTATACTAGTATTTACTGATGTTTTTTTTTGCCAAAATAGACAATAAAATTTTTTCCAAGTATTTTGGATGCAACTAATCAAATATACCAAATTTTTGCAACGAAATACAATATTTGTTGTAAATTCTGAACTATAAAATATAAAAATTGATATTATGATTTTACCGACACTTATTTTACTGTCAACTCTACCTATGTTTGAAATACATGCTATTTTTTCCTTTAAGATTCCTTTCCGGCTTGATTCCACCGCCTTTTAGGAATCTCTCCGTTTGGTAGCCAAACAAAATCTTCCACTTACAAGACTATCTACACAGATCCATAATCGACATAAGCCAACAATGAAGCTGGATTTTTCGCCTGACATCGTCTGCGCTAAGGCTTACAATACCCTACCGCTTGAACTGAGAGGTAGGAGCTGCCTTGCTTCTTTCAAAAAGAGAATAAAAAATTATCTTGTTTTGAACTAGTTTTAATTGAATAAAGAATTTAAATATTTATGTGATTTTAGCCATAATTGAGTTTTTTTGTGTGAGGATTGGAGTGGTTTGCTCCTGGATGAAAAGGCGGGAACTTGTAAGGATGTTTTTGTTGGTAGGGGCCATAGTTGTATCGAGAAGTGGAGGCAGAGCCATACTGTGTATTTGGTTTTGAAGCAATAAGGGACTCAGCATGCATTTGTTGCATAGAGATGAGAGAATATGTATGTTATAACTACTATAATTTTTTTTTATAAACCCGAGTGAACTGAGCTGATCTAAAACTTTACCTCTTGTATGGGACAGATACTAAACATTTATTATTATTATTTTACAGGGACGTAATGTCATCGAGTCGCCGAGTTCTATTGCAATCCCCTTAAAGAAGATTGCATGCTGGCAGTAATTCTACATTTTGACTGCGCATGCTTTTGCAAGGCTCTTAGTACTTTTGTTGACAGAAGATCGGGGGTGAGTAAGGTATTTAAGCCTTATATAAAATGCACATTAACTCCAACTAGATTAAAATTTAATTATTGGCCATCTGAATAACAAATAATAGTCTGCAAACCAACAGTACATCATTAAAGGAAGGGAAACCGGTTGTGGTAGTTCATTATATAGTATTTTGATACCTGAATAGAACAAGGTGAACATCCCTGTCGATCCGTTTTCATGGTCTTTTCCAATATACAAATCAATTAATGTGCAAATCCCCCCCTCGTCTTTTTTATGATATTCAGGATGTTTCTGCTAATCACATAATCAGCTAATCTCAACCTCATTGCTAATAAGCTAATCCCATTTACTTGTATTTTTATCTCCATTTTAAAATTATTTTCTGTATTATTTATTATACAAAAAGAATATAATCAGTTTAATATAGAAACATAGGGGTGTGATTGCATTGATTAAATGAGATACTTCTAGGGTTAAATATGACAAAATCATTGGAGAAGGGTAATTGAGGCATTTATTATGCAAGAGGACTTTACAAAAATTCTTTTTATAAAATTTACCATTGTATCATTTTTTCTTACCCTTAATTGATGCATTCGTTTTAATATATTGGAATATGTGTATTATATTCCGTGTTTAGGACATATAAATTGAAATTGAAAATTTCCAACCAGTATTTACTGATGATTTCGTAATTTTTTTTTTTTGCCAGAATAGACTTCAATTTTTTTTTGTCAGGTCTATATAAATATTGTGGGTACAACGAATCGGATATGCCAAATTTTTGAGGCAAAAATGAATATTTCGTATTAAATTCATAAGTATAAAATATGACAATTGATAATATAATTTTACTGGCATTTCATAGTCAACGCTACCTATGTTTCAGATATACGTTTGTTTTTTTATAAAGAATATAGATGGCAATATCAGATTCTTATAAATGACAAATTTGTTGTATTTCCAATCCCTACGTGCCATCACAACTTTATGTTAGTATTGTTTGGATAAGTAGTAGCAGTAGTAGTAGACAGGTTTAATAGCAAAAACTTGACAGCTATCGCTGATATGTGTTTCTTTACAACATATTCAAAATCAAACTACGCTTGTAAATATAAATAAAATGATATAAATTAAATGATAAAGCTAACGAGTGAATATGATGGCTGAGCCCATTATGCTATCATTTTGTTGCTTCAACTCAAAACATAATAATTAAAATCAGGTTTTGCTAAACCCAATGCTATTCTGTCAACATCTTCCTTTTCTCTGGTTTCATTTATATTATATACATTTCAACAGCATTTACCCCTATTTATCTTTTCAAATAAATAGATGTCATTCGTTTAAAAGGAAAGTAAAAATTCCATACGTACTATAATTTTTTTTTAAAACCTCGATCACTCTTCATCATTGTGTTATATTCTTTCCAAATTCGATGTATAATCTCTAAAATTTGTTGCATATACTACTGTTTTTCTCACCGCGTTAGTTTTACCATTTTCTTAAAGCAGTAAATGCATATAGTTTTTTGTTAATGTTCACTTTTTTTGTTTTTTTAATAAGAATTTTGCAAACTTCAAGTTTGAACGGTCGCATTAAATTCTCAAAACTGTCTACTGTAGATTCTTTATTGCTTTTTTCACATTATATTTCACAATATAGGGTCTGTTTTCTTTCTGCAAAAGCTATAGTCAAACAGTTCCTAAATTGTTCAATAGCCCCCTACCCCCCAATTCTTTCGGTAAGCCACTCATGAGAAATATCCTTGTGCCTGAAGGTACAGCTATGTACAGAATTGACATATTTTCATAAATTATAATTTTCTTTCTTATTCCTAGAGACTTCACGTAAAATGTCGCAGTAAAATGATATAGCTTGTTTTGAGAATTACTCCTTTTATATAAGCAAGAAAAAAATGGTATAAACTTTTTAATGGTTATTACCTTGTAAAATGTTATTTCAAAGCCAGGTAAAAAGTAAACTTTAAATATAATTAAGAACATGGCATTTTTCATTAAGAAAAGTGGAGGATTATAGCTTCTATTTCTCCTTCGAGGGGGTTGACCATGGATAATAAGAGTTTGAGTTTGTTGAAACCATAGATGATGAGTACCGCCTTATGTTCAGGGTAAGGTACGAGTTTTTTCTTGAAAATCCTTAAAAAATTTTTATTACCCTGATGCTTCAAAAGTAAATGGCTTTTGCCAGCTTTGCCTCTTACTCAGACTATTGGTCTTGGGTTTTTATGGCACTTGGTATTAACCAAGTGACATATAGCAATCGCCAATTCTGTCGGTCTGTCTGTCCGTCTGTCGGTCTGTCTGTCGGTCCCGGCTTTGCTACTTTAGGCACTTCCAGGTAAGCTAGGACGATGAAATTTGGCAGACGTATCAGGGACGGGACCAGCTTAAATTAGAAATAGTTGTTTTCCCAATTTGACCATCTGGGGGGGGGAGTGGGGGGCCGGTTAATTTGGAAAAAAATAGAAAAAATGAATTATTTTTAGCTTACGAATGGGTGATGGGATCTTAATGAAATTTGATGTTTGGAATGATATTGTGTCTCAGAGCTCTTATTTCAAATCCCAACCGGATCTGATGACATTGGGGGGAGTTAGAGGGGGGAAACCTAAAATCTTGGAAAACACGGGATGAAACATGATGGGAAAAATAAGCACAAGTCCCAGATACATGATTGACATAATCGGAACGGATCCGCTCTCTTTGGGGTTGTTGGGGGGGGGGGGGTAATTCTGAAAAACTAGAAAAAAATGAGGTATTTTTACTTACGAACAGGTGATCGGATTTCAATGAAATTTGATGTTTAGAAGGATATTGTGTCTTAGAGCTCTTATTTTAAATCCCGACCGGATCTGGTGACATTGGGGGGGGGAAGTTGGGAGGGGGAAACTGAAAACTTGGAAAACACTTAGAGTGGAGGGATCGGGATGAAACTTGGTGGTAAGAATAAACACAAGTGCTAGATACATCATTGACATATACGGAACGGATCCGCTCTCTTTGGGATAGTTAGGGGAGGGGGGTTATTTCCGAAAAATTAGAAAAAATGAGGTATTTTTAACTTACAAACAGGTGATGAGATCTCAATGAAATTTGATATTTAGAAGGATATCGTGACTCAGAGCTCTTATTTTAAACTCGACCAGATCTGGTGACATTGGGGGGGGGGAGTTGGGAGGGGGAAACCTAAAACTTAAAAAACACTTAAGAGTGGAGGGATCGGGATGAAACTTGGTGGAAAAAATAATCACGAGTCCTAGATACATGATTGACATAACCGGAACGGATCTGCTCTCTTTGGGGTAGTTGGGGGAGGGGTTAATTCTGAAAAATTCGAAAAAATGAGGTATTTTTAACTTACGAACGGGTTATCGGATCTCAATGAAATTTGATATTTAGAAGGATATCTTTTCTCAAAGCTCTTATTTTAAATCCTGACTGGATCTGGTGACGTTGGGGAAGTTTGGGGTGGGGGAACCTAAAATCATGGAAAACGCTTAGATTGGAGGGATCGGGATGAAACTTGGTGGGAAAAATAAGCAGAAGTCTTACATACTTGATTTACATAATTGGAACGGATCCGATCTATTGGGGGGGGGGGGGGGGTTGATTCTGAAAAATAAGAAAAAATGACGTATTTTTAACTTGCGAAGGAGTGATCGGATCTTCATGAAACTTCATATTTAGAAGGACCTCGTAACTCAGATCTCTTATTTTAAATCTCAACCGGATCAAGCGTAATTGGGGGGGGGGGGACCGGAAATCTTAGAAAATACTTAAAGCGGTGAGATCAGGATGAAACTGGATGGGAAGAATAAAAACCTGTTAATATACTTGACTGACATAACCGGACCGGATCTGCTCTCTTTGGTGGAATTGGCGGGGGGGGGGCGTAATTTTGAAAATAGTATTTATAACTTACGAAAGGGTGACCAGATCTTAATGAAATTTGATATTTAGAAGGAACTGGTGCTTTAAAGTTCTTATTTTAAATTCCGACCAGATCCTCTGACGTTGGGGGGAGTTGGAGGGGGAAACTGGAATTCTTGGAAAACGTGAAAATTGGGGTATTTTTGTCTTACGAATAGATGATCGGATCTTAATGAAATATGATTTTTAGAAAGAATTCATGTCTCAGAGCTCTTATTTCAAAGTCCGACCAGATCGTTTGACATTGGGGGGAGTTGGAGGGGGAAATCTTGGAAAAACACTTGGAGTGTAGGAATCGGGATGAAGCTTGGTGGATAGAATAAACAAATGTCCTTGATACGTGATTGACAGAATCGTACTGGATTCGATCTCTTTGGGGGAGTTGGGGGGAGGGGTTCAGTGATTTGGCGAGTTTGGTACTTCTTGACGTGCTAGGACGATGAAAATTGATAGGCGTGTCAGGGAGCTGCACAATTTGACTTGATAAAGTCGTTTTCCCAGATTGGACCATCTGGGGGGTTAAAGGGAGAGGAAAAATTAGAAAAAATTAGGTATTTATAACTTACGATCGGGTGATCGGATCTTAATGAATCTTGATATTTAGAAGGACATCGTGACTCAGAGCTCTTATTTTAAATCCTGACCGGTATTAAGCCTCTTATTTTCGTTTTTAAATCAATCTATTGATTCATAGAATTTTGTTAGAGCTTATACCATATGAGCTCTTGGCTCTTGTTTCAATTAGCCATGGCTCTTAACTCTTTTATTCTAAAGCCACCAACTTGATTTTAATTCTAAAATCTACCTGTTTTAAATTCGCCTAAAGACACAAATCCATTAGAGGCGAGAAAGAAAAAAATGACGACAAATTATTTAGTTTGTCAATGAATTTCTGTCAATTAAATGAAGGATATCAACTTAATTCAGAAATGTTTAGATACCATAGTTTAAATTATGTTATGGAAGAGAGAGAAGATGATGTAAAAAGTAAAACAACGGAAAGAAACACATCAATTAAATCATATTTTAGAAAAAAATTAAAAATAACTTTAAAAGTTGTTTTCCCCGATTCGACCATCTGGGGGGCTGAAGGGAGAGGAAAATTAGAATAAAATAGGTATATATAACTCACGATTGGGTCATCGGATCTCAATGAATTTTCATATTTAGAAGGGCATCGTGGCTCAGAGCTATTATTTTAAATCCCAACGGGCATTAAGCCTCTGATTTTCCTTTTAAATCAATCTATTGATTCTTAGAATTTTGCTAGAGCTCATACCATATGAGCTCTTAGCTCTTGTTTTATTAAATATTGATCCACTGATTGATAACTGTCTTTTTTGAAGTGATTGAACCTAACGAGTCAGTTTTGTTAATAATCAATAGCCTAGAATTTATTTTTTTCATCTATCTAATTATATTTTCATAATTTGTTTTGCATTTTTATAACAGTAAAATTGTATGTTTCGACTGGGATCTCCACCAATCTACTGTAAAAAAAATTACAACAAAAAATCGAACAAAAAAAAAACATTTGAAGCAAAATCTGTTTTGCGGAAAATCTTTTCCGTAAGAAAATTCCGCTGGAAAACCCCTTCCTCTCTACGGACTTATCATCTGCGGAAAATCACTGAAGGAAATTTTTGACATTAGCTTATTTCTTTAAATCTTTTCTTTGGGTTTTGTGGTTGGGGTTTGAGCTCCGTTATTGGATTGAGAAACAGAATATTTTAATTGATTTACTTGTTGATTTGAAATTAGGGATTTTGGCAAATCGTTCATGTGAGCTTTCAAAAGACTCCTAGATAAAGAAGAATATACAAAAATTAATGGTTTGGTTTCCTTTCTGATTAATAAACTAAATAGAAAATTACAGTAAAATGCTAAATGAATATTTTGCGAAAGTAAGATCCAAATAATCGTAAATATCTTCTATTCTATCTCTTACATAATCCCTCTGTTTTTCTCTCTATTCCTAGCCCCCTCTACACCCCGTTCCTCTTTCATTTACCACCTGTATTAGTAAATATATTTCATAACCTTTTACTTGGCGCTCCTCTCTTCGTTCTGCACAATGCTTTCATATTCCCTTTGACAAAAGATTTTTTTTTTTCATCCGGTTTTATATTCATAGCTGTCAACTATTTTATTCAGTCTGAGAAATCACTCTTTATTAAAAAAAAAAAAAATCGCAGTCTTTAAATTGTGATAATGCATATCATAGCTTCACATATCTCAATCCATTGGGTCAATTATAAGATCTTCAAAGAAAACATCCTTACCGTATAATTTACAAGACATTTTAAAGTTTATTTTTTCAGTCACGGTTCTCATGGGAGTAAGGTCCACAGTCATTCACTTATGCACAAAGTTTCAGAGACACTGATGGATACTATACTCCTTTTATTTGTGGGATTCAGAATGATCCCATCAAGAAAAAAGGCTCTGTAAAAAAAAACAAAAAAACAACAGATTATGACTCAGTGAAACTTGTGTTTAAAATATTGAGTTCAAAATTAATGTATCAGAAAGTATTACTAAACCTGGTCAATTGTCCAATTTTAGTAAAAATAATATTTTGAAATAATAAGACTTTTATGGGCGTTTTATACTTTCACTTAACGAGATCTGTAATTACTTACAGGGGTCGGTAGCGTAATGTCTATTTTGTCGAGATTTCGTTATAACTGTTTATAACACAAATTTTTCTAATATTTTTCAAAATAATAGAAAATGTATTGCATATATGCAATTCAGGGTATATATTAGCACACTAAGGAGGGAAGGGGGTTATAAAGTCATTTCTGTGGTTAATGAATTACTTAATGTATGCTAGTTTTCAAAATAAAACATCTTACCCTGACAGTGTACTCCCTTCTCCTGATAAACTCATTTATTGCTTTAATAACATATTTTTCTGTTATTTTTTTCCATTGTTTAATCCGTTCTAATGCTGCTTGTGTTAATTAGCCTCGAATATATCCAGTTTAAAATTAGTGACTGTGATGAATATTTGCAAAAAAACCACTTTCAAATGTTAAAAATTTGAATAATAGTCCTACATGGAGTGTAGCTCTTGTGTATGTAATACTTTTCATTTGATTCATTTTTCAAGGTAAATATTTTACCAATGATAAACTTGAATTTCCACTTTCTGTTGTGTCTGATTTTTGCAAGCAGAAACCCCTATGCTCCACAGACAAAAGATAGATAGATGAAAAGTCTTGCTAAAATATGGAAAAGTTTTAAGTGGAACAGGAGGGTGAGGCATACCACCATTTAGCTACGTCCACACTTTTCTCTTTGATATTGCATTTGATTACTCAATTTTGTCTTAAAAATCAATAAATATATAGAATTAAAAAGGAAAAAATATTGCTCAACATATGAAGAGGGCTGCAACTTTTGATTGTTTTGCTTTTCGTCTGATCCCTTGTAAAAAGAGAACTTTGAAATGTTTTATATTTAAGCCGAAGTTATATTTAATTATTCCATTTTAATTTTTTTAGAGTTAAAATTTATTAGAGGGTTACAGGCGCCCATGCCCTCTTTCTCGCAGATAGTCTATGTGTCATATAACCATGCCTCTTGGGCTTACACAGCCCCCCCAGAGAGTGGGGGGTAGGGCTGCCATTTTCACCTTGGGGCCTATAGTTATTATGGAAGAGGTGATCATGTCAACTTTGGAGGATGGTCGTTTGATTGATAATTTAGAATTCTAGTTTCGTTTTTAAGAGCCAAAAATGATTGGAGGGCAATAGGCCCCTGGAGCTTGGGGGACGATGGTTGTAAGTTGTGCCCCAGGGGTATATAAGGTTATTTTTGAAGGGATGGTGATATATACGCTGGAAGAGGCTGAATGGATATTATAAGTTTTCTTTGCTAAATCGATTAAAGTGCAGCTAGCCCCTCTAGCTTCCTTCCCCCAAAATATATCTGATCAGAATTTTGAGATAGTTTTTTTGTTAAAAATAGTCCACTTGTCATATTACACTTCCTTTGTGGTTTACACTGGACCCCAAAGCTTACGGGAAAGGACTATAAATTTTGCCCTGGGGGTATATTAGGTTATTTTAGAAGAGGTGGTCATATCAACTTTGAAGGAGGCTTGTTTCATAAGAAATCGGAAGTTCTAGTTTCCCTATCTTATGAGTCAAAAGTGATTGAAGAGGAACAGCCCCTCCATGCCCTCTTTTTCCCAAGTATATCGAATGGAAATTTTGAGAGAGCAACGTTGTTCAAAATAATCCCTGTCAAACAGTTCTTGGTAACGAACTGTAGTAAGGAGCGACCCGGCTCAATAGTAACCAAAGCTCTAAAAAATTGAATTTTGATATCAATAGCTACATCAAAAGAATTGCATTTTAATGCTGATTTTAAATATATAAGTTTCATCAAGTTTAGTCTTACCCATGAAAAGTTACGAGCCTGAGAAAATTTGCCTTATTTTGGAAAATAGGGGGAAAGACCCCCTAAAAGTTGTAGGATCCTAACGAAAATCACACCATCGCATTCAGCGTATCAGAGAACCCTATCGCAAAAACTTCAATCCAGCGTATCAGAGAACCCCACTGTAAAAGTTTCGAGCTCCTATCTACAAAAATGTGGAATTTTGTATTTTTTGCCTGAAGACAAATCACGGGCGCGTGTTTATTTGTTTGTTTGTTTTTTCTTTTTTCCCCAGGGGTCATCGTATCGACCAAGTGGTCCTAAAATGTCGCAAGAAGGCTCATTCTAACGGAAATGAAAAGTTCTAGTGCCCTTTTTAAGTGACCAAAAAAATTGGAGAGCATCTAGGCCCCCTCCCACGCTCATTTTTTTCCCAAAGTCAACGGATCAAAATTTTGAGATAGCCATTTTGTTCAGCATAGTCGAAAACCATAATAACTATGTCTTTGGGGATGACACTCCCCCACAATCCCTGGGGGAGGGGCTGCAAGTTACATACTTTGACCAGTGTTTACATATAGTAATGGTTACTGGGAAGTGTACAGACGTTTTCAGGGGGATTTTATTTTGTTTGGGGGTGAGGCTGAGGAGAGGGGGCTATGTTGGAGGATCTTTCCTTGGAGGAATCTGTCATGAGGGAAGAAAAATTCAATGAAAAGGGCGCAGGATTCTCTAGCATTACTATAAGAAAACAATGAAAAATAAACATGAAAACCTTTTTTTTCAAATGAAAGGAAGAACTAGCATTGAAACTTAAAACGAACAGAGATTATTACGCATATGAGGGGTTCTAAAAATACTTTAGCATAAAGAGCGAGGTATTTAGGAGGAGATAAATACCTTGCTCTTTATGCTAAAGTATTTTTAGTAATTTCAACTATTTATCCTACGGCCTTTCTGATTCAGGGGTCATTCTTAAAGAATTGGGACAAAACTTACGATTTAGTGTAAAGAGCGAGGTATTAACGAGGGTACAAACCCCCTCGTATACATAATAAAAATATAAGGTTATGAAAGTTTGTTACGTAAGTTAATTCTTAAGTTACGTATATTTTTTACTAATAAAAACGTTCGTTAAAAATTAAAAGTTCTAGTTGCCTTTTTAAGTAACCAAAAAATTGGAGGGCAACTAGGCCTCCTTCTCCACCCCTTATTTCTCAAAATCGTCTGATCAAAACTAAGAGAAAGCCATTTAGCCAAAAAAAGAATTAATATACAAATTTCATTTTAATAATTTATGTGCGGAGAGCCAAAACCAAACATGCATTAATTCAAAAATGTTCAGAAATTAAATAGAAAAAACTAATTTTTTTAGCTGAAAGTAAGGAGCGACATTAAAACTTAGAACGAACAGAAATTACTCCATATATGAATTGGGTTGTCCCCTCCGCAATCCCTCGCTCTTTACGCTAAAGTTTGACTCTTTGCCACAATTCTACTTTTTAGAACAAACAAATTCTTTAGCGTAAAGAGCGAGGGATTGCGGAGGGGACAACCCATTTCATATACGGAGTAATTTCTGTTTGTTTTAAGTTTTAATGTCGTTCCTTACTTTCAGCTAAAAAAATTAGTTTTTTTTTTATTTAATGAAATATAAAAATGCTCCTGGGGCTGACAATGCTACCTATCTAGGGGGCAAGAGTTTTAAATTGTGACCTAGGGGCATATAAGGTTATTTTCGATGGGTTGGTCATATCAACGCTGATAGAGGCTCATTTGATTTGAAATTTTTAGTTTTATTTTTAAGAGTCAAAAGTTATCAGAAGGCAACTAGCCCTCCTAACGCCGTTTCCTCCGAAATGTATCTTGCCAACATTTTGAGATAGCCCTTTTGTTAAATGAAGTCCATGTCTTATATAACAATTTCTCTGAGGTTGACACAGTCCCCTAAGATTTGGGAAAGGGCTGTAAGTTGTGTCATGGGGCATATAAGGTTAATATGGATGGGGTTGTCATACCAATTTAGGAGGAGGTTTATTTGATCGGAAATTCCAAGTTCTATTTATTTCTCCGACGAGTTTAGTATCCACACAAAAACCATTAAAAAAGATTTGACTTTTTTGTCGCTATTAAAGAAAACAAAAAAATTATAATTCTTTATTTCGTTCCCTACAAATAATCCATATTTATCACTATATTTATCACAAATAATCCATGTTTACTTTTCTTATTTTGTCAGTCCATGACGGCTAGACTCTTCTTAAAGGATTTAATTGATACCTGTCCTGGACTATAGAATACTGTTTATAATACTGTTATAGAAAACTGTTCTGTAAATGTGAGAATTAATTTTTGGAGTGAAATTCATGTGAATTTCAGTTGCAGCAATGCAAGATTCTAACGAGTATTCAAACAACTTAAAAATTGACGAAAGAAAAGAAGAAAAGGAAATAGCAAGCTCTGCCGGTGAGGAAAAATTTCCTGACCAGACCCTAAAGCTAATCTTCTTTTAAAAGGCTTTTATAGCCAGTTGAGGTGCTATTGATTGAAATGAATAAAAAAATTGATATAAATCGACATAATTTGAGGTTCCATCCTGGGACTATTCAGTCCACATGGACAGTGAAATAAGAAAATTGGTTCTAAAGCAAAAATTAAATTAGAGTATATTAAAGTTAAATTAGGATTATGAGGGAAAGAATTAAGATTGAACTCTAAATGTATTTGAATCAGAAATCAAAAGCTAAAGAAATAGTTTTTAAAGGCATTATAATTAGGATTTTAAAATAAAAAATGGAATGCAAAAAGTAGATATAGAATCCAAACAACTACATTAGAAAGCAAAAATGAAAGTAGGAAATTCTTGGCCATTTCTCTTGGTTTTCTTCGGAGCTCTTAGGAGACTTTGACAAAACTCAGAAACTAAGAAGAGGTTAAATAAAAATATTCCTCCCACTAGTTTACATGAGTTGTTCAGAAGTCAAATCGATTAAAAAGAACTTCTCAGATTTTCTAGTTTGACGTTTCTGTGTTAAAGGACTTAATTGAATAAAGTCAGTATCCTATTCCCTAATTACAGAAATCTGTTCAAAAAGTCGCTGAGTAATTGATTTATTGATTGACTATTTGACGAGTTGTTTTATGCCAAATAATACGAAAATATTCTCCTTACTAAAACGTAAATAAATAAACTTTTGAAGAATCCTTGACATCTCTTTAAAAGAATAGCCGGAAACGTATCATGTGCTTCTTTTATTTGTTCGATAGAATAATTCAAATTAGCTTCTTACCGGTATATACCATGGTTAGCATGAGAATTTGAAAATGTGAAACTATTTGGCCTGAAAAACTTAAAGGTGTATGTGGCATTTCCCTAAAAGAAATCGGAAAAAAGCTATAGAACAAATTGTTGAGTTGCCAAACTGAGCAAGTTCTATTGTTAAGCTAGCTTGTTTGTTCAACTATTCTCATTTTGTTCTCAAGTTAAATATAAGTTTCTATTGTTTCGTTTTCATAAGGGTTTTCCTGTGGAATTTATATTATGTAACATACCGGAGCCTTTAATCTCTCAAAATAAAAGTTTTGGATATGTTTTGAGTAAGGGACCTCAGAAGCATTGATGGATCCAGGCAGGGAGGGGGGGGGGGCAAGGGGTGTACGCCTCTCTCCTTGAAAAGGTGGTGGATTCGTGGTTTGGATAGGGACGAAAGTAATTTTTTTGTAATTGGTTTTTATGGCACTTGGTATTAACCAATTGACATATAGCGATCGCAAATTCTGTCGGTCGGCCTGTCTGTCTGTCCCGGTTTTGCTAGTTTAAGCACTTCCAGATAAGCTACGACAATGAAATGTGAAGGATGATTTATTTTGTGAGGAAGAATTAGTGACTAATAAAATGATAAAAACATGATAATGCCCCAGGTGCTGATAATTGTTTTAGTTTAAGTGAAATTTATGATATACTTTGGACTTTCTTATGATTCATATGAATCATAAGAAAGTCCAAAGTATATCATAAATTTGACGCATAAAATGTAGGGTTTTGTTGACATTAGTATTTTCAACAAAATTTCACATGAAACTTCTGTCAAATTGCAGCTTTTTGTATAGGTAGGACTTTTGATAGGAAATATATCTACTTCTAGAAATAAATTGGCTTTTGCAAAAAAAAAATGTTTTGTTTTGACTTAAAAGCTGCATGACGGTTGACAAAAAAAAAAGAATTATAATCTAGAAATCGAGGGCGATTTTACGCATTTGTGAAATAAAGAATAGTTAAAATAAAAACAGATTTTTCGACAGGGATCTCCACCAACCTGCAGTAAAAAAAAAACCTTCGAAACAAACTCTGTTTTGCGGAAAATCTTTTCCATAAAAGAATTCCGATGGAAAACGCTTGCCGCTTCACTGGAAATTCCCTTTGGGACCTTCCTCTCTGCGGACTATTCCCTCTGCCGAAAATCACTGAAGGAAATTTGTGACATTAATTTATTTCTTTTAAATCTTTTCTTTGTGTTTTGTGGTTGGGATTTGAGCTCCATTATTGGATTGAGAAACATAATATTTTAATTGATTTACTTGCTAATTTGAAATTAGCGATTTTGGCCAATCGTTCACGTGAGCTTTCGAAAGACTCCTAGATAAAGAAGAATATAAAAAATTGATGGTTCGGTTTTCCTTTTTGATAATTAAACTAAATAGAAAATCATACTAAAATACTAAATAAATATTTTGCAAAAATATGATCCAAATAAACGCAAGTATCTTCTATTCTATATCTTACATTATCACTCTGTTTTTATGGCACTTGGTATTAACCAAGTGACATAAAGCAATCGCCAATTCTGTCGGTCCGGGTTTTGCTACTTTAGGCACTTCCAGGTAAGCTAGGACGATGAAATTTGGCAGGCGTATCAAGGACCGGACCAGATTAAATTAGAAATAGTCATTTTCCCGATTTGACCATCTTGGGGGAGTGGGGGGCCCGTTAATTCGGAAAAAAAGAAAAATAGAAGTATTTTTAACTTACGAACGGTTGATCCGATCTGAATGAAATTTGATGTTTGGAAGGATATCGTGTCTCAGAGCTGTTATTTTAAATCCTGACTAGATCTCCTGACATTGGGGGGGGATTTGGGAGGGGGAAACCTAAAATCTTGGAAAACACTTAGAGTGGAGGTATCGGGATGAAACTTGGTGGGAAAAATAAACACAAGTTCTAGATACTTGATTGACATAACCGGAACTATTCGCTCTCTTTTGGATAGTTGGGGGGGGGGGTAATTCTGAACAATTAGAAAAAAATAGGTATTTTTAACTTACGAACGGGTGATCGGATCTCGATGAAATTTGATATTTAGAAGGATATTGTGTCTCAGAGCTCATATTTTAAATCCCGACTGGATCTGGTGACATTGGCGGGAGTTGGGAGAGGAAACCTAAAATCTTGGAAAACACTTAGAGTGGAGGGATCGGGATGAAACTTGGTGGGAAAAATAAGCACAAGTCCTAGATACATGATTGAAATAACCGGAACGGATCCGCTCTCTTTGGGATAGTTGGGGGGTGGGGGCTAATTCTGAAAAATTAGAAAAAATTAGGTATTTTTAACTTACCAACGGGTGGTCGGATTTCAATGAAATTTGATATTTAGAAGGATATCGTGTCTCAGAGATCTTATTTTAAATCCCGACCGGATCTGGTGACATTGGGGGGGGGACCTAAAATCTGGGAAAACACTTAGAGTGGAGGGATCGGGATGAAACTTGGTGGGAAAAATAAGCACAAGTCCTAGATACATGATTGACATAACCGGAACGGATCCGCTCTCTTTGGGGTAGTTGGGGGGGGGGGTTAATTCTGGAAAATTAGAAAACATGAGGTACTTTTAACTTACGAACGGGTGATCCGATCTCAATGAAATTTGATATTTAGAAGGATATCGTGTCTCAAAGCTCTTATTTTAAATCCCCACCGGATCTGGTGACATTGGGCGGAATTTGGGGTGGAGGAACCTAAAATCATGAAAAACGCTTAGGTCGGAGGGATCGGGATGAAACTTGGTGGAAAAAATTAGCCGAAGTCTTGGATACGTGATTTATATAATTTGAACGGGTGTATTCTATTTAGGGGGGGGGGTTAATTCTTAAAAATTAGAAAAAATGACGTATTTTTAACTTACGAAGGAGTGATCAGATTTCATGAAACTTCATATTTAGAAGGACCTCGTAACTCAAATCTCTTACTTTAAATCTCAACCGGATCCAGCGTCATTGGGAGGGGGGGGGGGCAGAAATCTTAGAAAATACTTAAAGCGGATAGATCAGGATGAAACTGGATGGGAAGAATAAAAGCCTGTCTAAGATACGTGACTGACATAACCGGACTGGATCTGCTCTCTTTGGTGGAGTTGGGGGGGGGGGGGGTAATTTTGAAAATTGAGGTATTTCTTACTTACGAAAGGGCGACCAGGTCTTAATGAAATTTGATATTTAGAAGCTCTAATTTTAAATTCCGATCAGATCTTTTGACATTGGGGGGAGTTGGAGGGGGAAATCTTGGAAAACACTTGGAGTGGAGGAATCGGGATGAAGCTTGGTGGATAGAATAAGCAAATGTCCTTGATACGTGATTGAAGTAACCGTACTGGATTCGCTCTCTTTGGGGGAGTTGGGGGGAGGGTTTCAGTGATTTGGCGAGTTTGGTGCTTCTGTACGTGCTAGAACGATGAAAATTGGTAGGCGTGTCAGGGAGCTGCACAAATTGACTTGTTAAAGTCTTTTTCCCAGATTCGTCCATCTGGGGGGCTAAAGGGAGAAGAAAAACTAGAAAAATTTGGTATTTATAACTTACGAGTAGGTGATGGGGTCTTAATGAATTTTGATATTTAGAAGGACATCATGACTCAGAGCTCTTATTTTAAATCCTGACCGGGATTAAGCCTCTGGTTTTCCTTTTAAATCAATCTATTGATTCTTAGAATTTTTTTTCGAGCTCTTGGCTCTTAGCTCTTCTTGCCTCGTCACAAGTGCCATATGAGCTCTTAGCTCTTGTTCTCTCTATTTCTAGCCTCCTCTCCACCTGGTTCCCCTTTCATTTATCATCTCTTTTAGTAAATTTATTTTTTAACCTTTTACTTGGGTGTATCTCTTCGTTCTGGACAATGCTTTCATATTACCCTTGACAAATATAAGTCTAGTTTTTTCTTATCTTTTAAAGTTGTCAAAGTTTTTTTTACATCTGGTTTTATGTTCATAGCTGTCAACTACTTAATTCAGTCTCAGAAATCACTCTTTATTTCAAAACAGAGTTCGCAGTCTTTAAATTGTGATAATGTGTACCATAGCTTCATATATCTCAATCCATTGGGAGAATTATTAGATCTGCAAAGAAAACATGTCGGTCATACAATTTACAAGGTATTTTCAAGTTTATATTTTCAGTCACGGTTCTCATGGGAGTGAGGTCCATAGAGCCATTCACTTACGCACAAAGTTTCAGAGATACTGATGGATACTATACTCCTTTTCTTCGTGGGATTCAGAATGTTCCCATCAGGAAAAAAGGCTCTGTAAAAACATAAGTTAACGTAGGAAAAACCAGATTTTGACTCAGTGAAACTTATGTTTACAATATCCAGATAAAAATTAATGTTCCAGAAAGTATTACTAAACCTGGTTAATTGTCTAATTTTTGTAAAAATGATGTTTTGAAATAATAGGACTTTTAAGGGGTGTTTTATGCGTTCGCTTAACGAGATCTGTAATTACTTACAGGGTTTGGTAGCGTAATATATAATTTGTCAGATATTTTGTTAACAACTCTTTGCAACACGTATTGTTCTGACATTATAATAGAAAATCTATTGCATAAATACAATTCAGGGTATATATTTGCACACCAGGGGGGGGGGTAGTTGTTAAGTCGTTTTTGTGGTTAATGAATCACTTAGTCTATGCTCGTTTTCAAAATAGAACTTCTTACCCTGACAGTGTACTCCCTTCTTCTGATAAGCCCATTTATTGCTTTAATAACATAGTTTTTTTTTCTATAGTTTAATCCATTCTAGTACTGATTGTGTTAATTAGCCTAGAATTTATCCATTTTAAAATGAGTGACTGTGATGAATATTCGCAAAACAAAAATTCAAATGTGTTAAAAATC
This sequence comes from Artemia franciscana, assembly GCF_032884065.1. NCBI lineage: Eukaryota > Metazoa > Arthropoda > Branchiopoda > Anostraca > Artemiidae > Artemia > Artemia franciscana. Next base: position 23,430,309 of record NC_088879.1, on the reverse strand, counting down.
TGACTAATAACCCTACATGGAGAGTAGCTCTTGTATATGTAATACTTTTTATTCGATTCATTTTTCAGGGTAAATATTTTACCAATGATAAACTTTGCTTTTCACTTTTTGCCGTATCTGATTTTTGTAAGAAGAAACCCGTATACTCCACAGACAGCAGTTAGATCGATGAAAAGTTTTGCTAAAATAATCTTTAACTGGAACAGGAGGTTGAGGCGTACCACGGTGTAGCAACATCCACACTTTTCTCTTTTATATTGCACTTGATTACTCAATTTTGTCTTAAAAATAAGAAAACACATAGAATTAAAAAGGAAAAAAATTGCACAGCATATGAAGAAGGCTGCAACTTTTGATTGTTTTGCTGTTCGTCTGATCCCTTGTAAAAAAAAGGAGTTTGAAATGTTTTAGATTTAAGCTACAGTTAAATTTAATTATTCCAGTTTAATTTTTTAGTGTTAAAATTTATTGGAGGGTTACAGGCACCCTTGCCCTCCTTCCCGTAAATTGTCTATGTGTCATATAAACATGCCTCTTGGGCTAACAAAGCCCCCGCCAGAGCCTGGGAGATAGGGTTGCCAGTTGTGGCCTGGGAGCCTATAGAGTTACTCGGAAGAGTTGGTCATCTCAACTTTGGATGACGCCCATATTACTGATAATTTAAATTCTAGCTTGGGGACTATGGTTGTAAGTTGTGCTCTGGGAGTATATAAGCTTATTTTTGAAGGGGTGGTCATATATACTTTGGAAGCGTCTGATTTGATATTAAAAGTTTTCTTTTTAAATTTATTAAAGGGGAACTAGCCCCTAACATCCCTTCCCCCAAGTACATCTGATAAAAATTTTGAGATAGTTTTATTTTGTTAATAATCGTCCACTTGTCATATAACAGTGCCTCTGGGGTTAACACTGGCCCCCAGAGCTTACGGGAAAGATCTGTAAATTTTGCCATAGGGGTATATTAGTTTATTTTAGAAGGGGTGGTCGTATCAACTATGGAGGAGGCTCATTTTGTAAGCAATCGAAAGTTCTAGTTCCCTATCTTATGAGTCAATAGTGATTGGAGGGCAACATCCCCTCCATGCCCCCCTTTTCTCAAGTATATCCAATTGAAATTTTGCGATAGTGACTTTGTTCAAAATAATCCTTGTGTCATATAAAAATGCCTTTGGGGTTGACATAGCTCCCAAAAGCTAGAGGGCAAGAGTTGCAAGTTATGACATACGGGCATATGGTTATTTTTGATGGGGTGGTCATATCAACTTTCATAGATGCTCATTTGATTTGAATTTTCTAGTTGTATAAAAGTGATCAGAAAGCAACTAGCCCCCCTAACGGCTTTTCCTCCGAAATGTAAATGGGCAAAATTTTGAGATAGCCCTTTGTTAAATGAAATCGACGTCTTATATAACAATGCCTCTGGGGTTGACACAGTCCCCTAAGCTTTGGGAAAGGGTTATAAGTTGTGTCCTGGGGCATATAAGGCTATTGTGGATGGGGTTGCTTTATCAATGTAGGAGGAGGCTCATTTGATTGGAAATTCTAAGATTTATTTTTTTAGAGTTCAAATTTATTGGAGTTTTACAGGCCTGCTTGCCCCAGCTAGTCTATGTGTTTTATGACAATGACTCTTTGATTGACAGAGCCCCCGAGCTTAGGGGAGAGTTTTAAGTTATGCTCTTGTGATATGTAAGATTATTTTGGATGGGGTGGTCACATCAAATTTGAATAAGTCTGATTTGATATGGAAAATTCTAGATTTCTTTTTAAGACTCGAAAGTGATCAGAGGCCTACAGACCTCCGGAATTTGGGGGCAAGGGTCGTAAGTTTTGTCCTGAGGGAATATAAGGTTATTTTTGAAGGGGCATTTATATCAAGTTTGGAAGAGGATGACACTCCCCCCTCGCCCCCTAGATCCTAGGGGAAAGGGCTTAAATTATGTCCTGGGGGAATGCAAGGTTATTGTGGAATTCATTATTCGCAAACAATGGGAAAATCTAAAATTGGTGACACATTTTAATTCTTTAGAAATGTATAATTCTATCTATTCTTTTTTTTTTTAAATAGTAATGTCTACAAGACCAACATTTTGTGTGTCAAATTCTTTTATACTATATTGGATTTTCTCTTGATTCATGCAACTTCAATCCAAAGAAAAGAAAAACATGTTGCGAAAAATATGATTCGGTAGATAGAATATTGATTATATGGTTAATGTAAGAGATAGAATATTATATATTTGAGATTATTTGGATGTTGCTTTTGCAAAATGTTCCTTTAGCATTCTAGTGTAATTTTCTAATTAGTTTGTTTATCAGAAAGGAAAGCTCACTATTAATTTACTATATTTATCCGAGTTTTCGAAAAAGAGTGTTTGGTATATCTCAGGAACTTCTAAGAGTATTAAGTAGAAACATTCAGGTAATTGCGAAGATGTTGCTGGACAACATCAAAGCTAATATGTATATCAAGTATAAAAAAAAGATACATTGCCAAAATTTGCAATCTACCGAAAACTGGATATATCTTAAACATTTTGTCCTTTCATACGGCTCATAAATCCAAAATTGCCTGAGCTTTCAAGAACAGATATCAATATATAATAAACTATTTATCTACATTGCTTATTATTCTCAGTAATTTTGCTTAATTTGATGATTTTAATTTTATTTTCATGTTATGACAAATACAAATAGACGAATCGCAATAAAAATTGAGTGCATGATTTATTTTGGTGTAAAGCTTAAATTGTTATTGAACTTTATTTATGCACGTTTTTTTATTTAATGTAGTTGTACTTTACTGTAAAAGTTTCTTTATTTGTAGAATTTTAAAAACTATTTTGCGAAGAACTAGATGGATGCTGCCTTGTCTCTGTAAATGTTGTAGCATTCATCCCCAGGTTTTTCTTTAATATCCTTTTTGTGAAACCAATTTCTCCCCTGTTAACTAACGCTAAACATGAGAGCAGATTAAAATTTTTCATGTGTTTGTTTGTTACAGCTTTTGTAATTTCTTCATATAAAAATGAACACAAAGGCTGGCTCATATGCCCTCCTTCTTTGTATAAAAGACACATGGACAATTCGAACAAACTACTTGATTACTTTTGTAATCAAGATTGATTACACTTGATTACATTGGAAGGATGCATCATAATATGCCTTATGTCTTTTCGCCTGTCTGTTAGTGTTACTCTCCATGTGTCTATACTGTATAACCAGCATGCGTAATTAAGTCACAGTTGTTTGATGGGTGTTAGGTATGGTTGGCGGGGGGCTTATATTTGAGTCGGGAGTGGGGGTGCTGTAATTATTTTTTCTGAAGACCACCCAACCCTTAGGAACGGCTCTGCTCCAAGCCAACCCCTTCCTTTTCCTAATGTGCAAATATTCAGTTAGGTCCCATACATTTTGCCATAATGCACTCCTGTTCCGACCTGTAAGCCTGTGGTGCTTTTTCCCGTGGCTTTATGTGATTGACTCGTCGTGTATTCTGTCACAGAGTGCATTTTGAGTTGTTTTTTTTTATAAGAAAATCCTGACTTAAGGTTAGACCTGTGACCCAACTGTCAACAGGAAAGTAACCGGTAATAACCTAAATATTTAGTTAGTTTTAGGCTACGTATTTAATATACTGCGCTCTGGGCGGCCCCCTTTCCATAATTCTTTGTTGTAGTTTTCATAATTTTGTTACTAGAGTAGGCCTATTGTATTTTCATTTTATTTCATTAGCATTTACCAAACCTCACTTCTCGAATGTGTATTATATAACAGATAAGTATCTTCCATGAAAATATAGCTATATTGTGGTTTTGCACCGAGCCGAAAATAATATTGTCTGGTATATAGACCACGAAAACTAGTTATTGTCTCATGTTCGCAAGACAAAATCTCGAGGGAACTTGAGGGTGGTGGCTTTCAGACAAATTTGCCTCATTAAGATTTGATTTAATGCATTATTTGGATTTTGGTTTATTTCAAGAAAACGAGCCTTGAGAAGCGGCCCATGGGGAACTATTTTCTAAGATTTCTAACGCCAAAGGGCATACTGTTATTATCATGAAAACGGAACATAAGAAGTGGGAATGTTGAATTTGTTAAGCTCTTAAAGTTTTGATGTAAGGTTTTAACTGAAGCTAAACTCTAAACGTTTGACAATTTGTCCTAATTCCTTAAGAACAATTCCTAAAACACAATGGCCATTTAATTGGAAAGCTTTGTTTAAAAATTGTAAAAACAATTTCAGCGTAAAGAGCAAGCAGGAAGCAACCCCTTTCGTATACATAATAATTTCTGTTCATTTTAAGTTTTGATGTTGCTCCTTACTTTGAGTTGAAAACTTGCTTTTTTTAAATTTAAATTCTGATCGTCTTAAAAAAATACCGGAAAATCCGGCTCTCTCTCCATGAAAAATTCCGGTTCTTGTGTGTTATATGCCACTCACTCAAGTCTACGATGTGTAAACCTCAAGAACGATCCGGTTTCTTCGATAGTTTTTCCGTCTTTTTAAAAAAAAGTTTGGGCTTTATATTTGCACATTTCGGGAGTGGGGAAGAAAGAACAGTGGGTGTGCATGCAAAATGTGTTAGGTACACTAATTTTGCGTATTATGAAATAAGAAATTAACAGTCCAAAAACTTCCCCCCTCCCCATGTGTGCAAATATATAGCGCAAATTATATATTTCCCGTATATTCTACACTTGCCTTCGTTTTGTCTCACGCTAAACTGAAAGAAATTAACGAAGAAACCGGGTTTGTCTCGAGTTTCAAGCAGCAAAAACTTGAGTATGCGTATAATACACAATTAAAAAGCCAGTCTTCTCCTACGGAAAATAATAGCTCAAATAAAATTATAGAGCAACCCACGGCCCATAGTAATTAAAAAAAAACAATCTATTTAAAGATGGTGTTTCAAAATTGCTATTTGTAGCTCAGTGAGAAATAGTAACTATTATTACTATTGCTCGTAACTGAAAAAAGGTCATCTTAAAGACAAATTTAAATAGATTCTCAAAAAAAGCGCTTGAAACCATTTGAAAATGGAGTCAGATGGATATGAAAATACACAAATGGAATTGTGGAAGCCCGATTCGTAAAAATTGCAATCCCCCCTTTTGAACCAGAAGGAAACTCATTTATTGAATGAATGTTCGTTTAAGTTTCGTTTTAAGTTTCGCTGTTCCTTTTAAGTTTTAATGTTACTCCTTACTTTCAGTTGAAAAAAAAACTTGTTTTATTTATTTAGTTACAATAATCAAACGAGTCAAACTCAAAATCAGCAGAAATTAACATGAATAGGGGCTTACAATTCCTATGCCCTCTCAAGGAAAGAACATAATTTGCACTTTACTGAATTTTTTTTTATTGGTTTCACTTTTACAAATTTAATTAATACAAAACTATTACTATTTTAAGAAATAAATATCAGTATGTGTATATTAAACTGATAAGTCATATTTATTTATATTTTTTGAAGCAATCAAATAAAAACCAAGTTTTTTTCCAACTGAAAGTACGGAGCAATATTAAAATTTAAAAGGAACAGAAATTATTACGTATATGAGGCGGGTATTATGCTGATGATTTAAGCATCCTTGATGAAAGTGGTAGCAAAATAAATGAACTGTTAGGGGGTTTTGCGAGTTCAGAGTGCTAGAATAGGTCTGAAAATTGATGTTAAGAAAACTAAGGCACTAAGGCTTGGAATAAGTGAAGATAAAAAGGTGAGGTTTGGGTCAGAGAATTGGGACATAATTCAAATTTTTTTGTTAAGAGCGAGGTGGTTTGGAGGAGTAACCCCCCTAATATACGTAAGATTTTGTTCGTTTTTAGTTTTAATGTTGCTTTTTTCTTTCGTTAAAAAAATATTTAATTTCTGATCGTTGTTTAAATAATTCCAGGAAATCTGGACTCCAGATTTCCTTAACTTAATTATTCCAGATTAAGGAGCAACACTAAACCTCTTTTAAGTGACCAAAGACATTTGAGAGAAATTAGCCTCCACCCAAGCCCCCTTTTCCCTAAAGTCATCTGAACAAGACATTGGGATTCGTTTGAGTACTTATATATTGTACGACAAACGCTCAACAAGTGAAGTTGGGTTAATCTTAAGTTGAAGTTGAGTTAATTGCGGTCAGGCTATTGCTTCTGAAGAGAGACAAAAGATTTTTGGTGATTTCTGGAGACTAAGTAAGGATACGGAGAAAATATTTGACTTGAAAACAACTAAGACCGTTCCAACTGAGACTAAAACCAAGAAGAAAGCGGAGACGCACAGGAGTTGCACACTGCGATATAATTTTGTCGTTAAAACGAAAACAGTCCGGATTTGCAAGAACTTTTATTTGGCTACTCATGATATTTCAGAGGGAAGAGTTTTTTTTACGCACATTCAAATGTTGCTACAACAGGAGTGCCAAATCCAAAGGCAGTACAGGTACCTCAAAATGAAACTAGTAACGAGGACATTGAACTAGTGATAAAGCATATTGAATCTTTCCCGTGCGTTGAATCGCATTATACCCCAGCCAAGTCTACCAGAAGATTCTTGGAGGCAAATCTAAACTTTCGCAAAATGTATTAACTGTATCAGGAATACTGCAGGAAACTAGCAAGAAATGATGTTAGTGAGTTCAAGCATCGTGAGATCTTTAAACCTCAGTTTAATTTGTCATTTCATATTCCGAAAACAGATCGATGTGATGTATGCAAGGAAAACGTGTAAGTGAAGAAAACATAACTGAAATGGATCAGGAAATAAAAGACAAGTATGAGGCTCACGGGATAAGTAAAATTGAGACCAAGATTGAACGTGACGTGGACAAGTCAAACCTATCTATTCCTCTACTTTGTTTTGATTGGAGAATTTTTTTCCGCTGCCCCGGGGTAATGTTTCTTTATTTTTCTATAAAAGGAAGATTACTACATTCAACCTCACGGCAATTCTTTCATTCCAGAGAAGGACTGGAGAAGAAAAAATTAATGAAGTATATTGTTGCATTTGTTCCGAGTTTGAGGCTTGACGTGGAGCAACCGAAATAGCTAGTGGACTAGTGGCCATACTGGGAAAAGTTCTTGATACTTACCCTGATATCTGTCAGTTAATTACTTAGTCGGACTCATGTGTGTCGCGGAACCGAAACTCAATTATAAGCTTCGCCATCCAAGATGTTCTAAGAGAATTTCCACGCTTAGAAAAAGTGGTTATGAAGTATTGTGAACCAGGTCATTCGACTATACAGGAAGTTGATGCTGTACATAGCACTATTGAGCGGGGGCTAAAGCACCTTTATTTGTTTTCTCCACTACATCTATTGAGGAAGTTACTGAAAGTAAGAAAGATGCGTCCTTTTAATGTCTTGCAAATGACCAAGTCAAAGTTCTTTGACTTTCAGAAGGCAGTAAAGCTGTTCAAGTATTCGTTGGTACCGTATTCAAAGGTAAAACAACTTGAGTTCTGTCAGGATAACGCTAAGACAGTTTGGCTCAAAACTTTTCTCTGGAGACTTGCAAAAGGCTACTATATCACAAGAACGTACTTCGGTTAAAAAGTGTCCCAACACTTCGGATGTCCATGTTGTTGAACATCTTGTTTCGCCCAAACTTTATCAATGCAGTTATCCAAATACAGTTATCCAAACTGTATATCCTGAAGTTCATCCCCAACCAAGACCAGAAGTATTTTGAAACCAAGATTGAACAGTACTACAAGGCCAAGAAGGATTTGGAAGCCTCTCCGTCTCTGCAAAATTCATTCTGTCATTTTTTAAATTTTTATTATTTTTCAAATAGAATTGCTGCATCAGAACTCGTTTGTCGTATCTTCATGGTGAAAAGAATAGGCAGCCCTCGCCATTTTGTCGTATCTAAGTTTACTAAAATTTCGGTAAGGTCGGATTGTCGTATCTATATTTCATTCCAAGTTTTGACAATGAAATCTTCACCTTTTCCATCTCATATTCGGGAGACCTTCCTAGTTATTTTTTTTTCGTGATGTATTTGCAAAGAAAATTGGTTGTACCGTGTAAGTTCCAGCAAAGGTGAAATTTTAGTCATTTTTCTCGGAATTTTGAAAACCGTAGTTACAACAAAACCGCTCTCAGGGGACGAGCTGCTTTTTTTTACATCTAAATTTACATTGAAAATTAAGAAATAATATTAAATAGCTAGGACATCTTACTGATGGCCTTACAAAACATACAATTTTGTCCTGAATGCAATAGTATTTCAAAATATTCTTTAGAGATGTTTTAGATAAGTAAAACTGAAAAGAAAAACTCACAGCAATTATGTTCCATCACAAAAAAATCGCTAATTTGTGCCACTAGGTGTTTATGTGGCTACCCTACTACAGGTTCAATACTCCGTACCAGACGCTGTATCCTGCTTGGCCCAGAATCCGTTTAATTCTGATTGGCCGTAGTGCAGTAGGCTATATGAGAGCTATGATGGTTCTTTGTGCTTCACAGCCTCAATTTTAGGTGATATGTCTGCTGCAGCCTAATCTCTATTAGAATGAAATTTTTACTTCAAGAAGAAGGACAGGTTTATCAATCTTTTACTACTGTACTCTACATACAAGGGCCCAGACCTAATTGCTTTTTTCTATTTGGTGGGCTATTCCTTCTGATTTTTCGACATTTTGGACTGTGAGTTACCATAGTAGAACCATACTAGCCTAGCTCTCCTTTACTTTGTTGACAATTGCAAACTAAGTTATTTGATCATTCCTTTCTAATCCTATCCTGGCAAAAAGTCTTACTCTAACATTCCTAAAATCCCAAATTGGCAGCAGCAGCAAACACACATGTGTGAATTTTCAAAAATTCTGCCTTTCTCAAACTAGTTTTAAGAGGCTTTTGAAAATCACTAACAGAACGGCCCACAAATCTTGCTAGTTTGAATATCCTTCTCTAGTGAATATCCTTCTCTAAAAAAAACAAAAAAAAAACAAAAAACAACTAGAACCATTCAGAATAGGATACATATCTGTTATTGAAAATAAAGTCCCGACACAATTATTTTTTTTTTCGACAAGAGGGCCAAAAATCCGACAATATCGGAAAAATCCGCAATAGTGAAAGCGCTGGTTCGGATAATCCTCTCAGTACTATCTAAATAAAACACTGAATTATATCTTCTTGCTTACTTTCCGTACTCTACATTTTTAAAGCAACTGTGGTTAATTTCGCCTATTTTTATTTTTGTTTCGCTTTTAGTACTTCATTTTTGCTTGTCTTCTCGTTTAGATATATTTCAAGTTTTGTTTCGAGTCTTTTGTGGCGAAACGATCTTAGTGGTCTATAGTCAAACAATAAAAAACTACGTTTTTTTGGTGAAAGGATGGTGGGATTGAATTCCCCTGGCCTGGCGCGGGTCCTTCAAATCCTTCAAATTCCTTGTTCTGTAAGATATATCAGAAAAACATTTAACGCAAATTTGGAGATTTCGGGGGGGGGGGAGAGGCTGGACCCCACCCCCTGCGTACGTGCCAGCCCATTTCCCCTGCTCACCATTTTGGAATTGTGTTTCATCTGTTACTGATTACTATATTGCTATATATTACTATATTACTATTACTATAAAAATAGATACTGATTTGCTGATTGCCGTACCAAAGCACGGTGTTATGAGGCAAGCACGGTAGAAAAATGTGTCTGTTTACTTCACATAAATTATTTACCTTTTTAGGTGCAGAATTCTCACCGTACTCTAGAAGAAGCACAACTTCAAAAAAGAAGGACAATGTCAATAGAAGTTGGAAATGGTAGTTGGATGTTATTTAAGAGAGAAGATGAGACTCAGCGACATCCAATGTGGTCCCAATGGCTGACAAAATAGGATACAAGGTAATAGCCATTAATCTGGAAAACAAATTTGCATTATTTCTTTGATAACAGTTGAGGAATATTGGGTCTCTTGGATAGAAGCAGGGGTATGAAATTTTTGGAAACTTGATTGAATGCTGAAACTAAATTAAATATGGTTGTCTGGCAATTATCTATTTCTTTTTTAGCATATTATTTGCAGTTGTTAGCATCGTTCTGTGCTATTCTCTTTCTAAGGAGTCTTTTTCTTTTGGAGTTATACTAGGGATTAGGGAGAGGCTACCAATTTTCGTGTCACGGGTGTTTAACAAATATTTCTTACTTAGAATTTTGTACTTAGAACATTTTTCTTACTTACAGACTGAGGACAAATTTGTACAATCTATTCTTGAGTTAAATCCTAATATCGGAAAAAGGGTGAATTTGCCATTTATCCTTGAGTTAACTGGCGCTATTTGATTTCCAGACCCTTCTCTCTAACGAATGCAAGTCTCAAAAGCCGCCCATTAAAACTAAAATGTAAAACAACTAGTATAATAGTTCTTGGGAATTTGCAATTAATAGCGTAATCGTTTATGTGAACTCGTTCTTTGTCTTTCAGTCAGGAAAATTATATATATAATAGAAGAAATTTCTTTTTGCTGATAGAAGTTTAAATGAGAATTATAAAAAGGGGAATTTAAAGGAGGAATAAGCTAAATTGGTATATTAGTGGCAATTTTAAAATTTGATTACGTGTTTGTTCATCTATAGATAGTCGATCAGTTAGAGCAGAATAATGTAACTTTGCTTACGCTTCAAATTTTCAATTGTTTAAAATTTCTTCTTTAACTAAAAAGAAGATATAAGCAAATGCAAACGTTAAGATAAAATTTATTTTAGATATGATTCACAAGCTTGGATGAGCCGAATTTTTATTCAGAAGTAAAACCAAAACCAGAACAACATATAAAAGGCTTATAAACGCTTCCATATGTAAAACAGGCAAGGGAATGCAACGTCATTTAATAAAAACAATCAATAAAAAGTTTGAGAACACCTATTTAAATTTTAGGTCATATTATATGGGGCAAATAATTTCCTTCATGAAAAAGAAAAGACTGTAAACTTGAAAATGGGTCAGGGGTACAAGCGTAAAAAGGAGGAATCTTTTTTTGATAATTTTCTCCATGGCAAAAGGGACACTTCTTTTCGTATCTTGAAGTCAAGCAGCTTATCTTAAAGTCAAGCAGCATATCTTGAGGTGAAGAGGCTATTCTTTGAATAGAATTAATTTAATTGGCTTCCTTTGAAATCTGGTGGTGCCCAACTGGAGAAGCATATTCAAGATACAGATGGACAAAGGAGTATCTCTAGTGAATGAATATGTTTTATTCAAAATTAATAAGCAACTAGACTACAGAAAATAGTCCTTATGCACTTGATAACTCTCCCAACTCCTTAAGCCCCATATAGCTTATCATTTAATATAACTTCCATCCATTCTTTCCTCATATACCACACCCAAAAATTTCCTTCCTCTGTCGAATGAATTCCTTACAAACAAACATTTAATTATTCTACGAAATTCCTTCTTTTACTTTCCTACATTCGGTTCACTATTTAGTGCTTCTTCTTCAATCCTTTTATTTCCTGCCACAGAAGAAAGAAAATCAATGGCAATCAGTGTAAGATGTTTTAAGCTCGTTTCTTTTAGCAGTATGTTGTTTATTTGTCTACATTTGTTGTTTGTTTAACCGGCACTTTGCCTTCCTTACACAAATGACAATATAATTTCGTAGTTATTTTGGAGGTGGCTCTCGACATACATCTAAATTTTCATGTTGAAAGACACCGGAGATGCTGTTCTTCACAAATTCCAAGCCTTATGTTTGCAAGAGTATCTGCATTGTGCTTGTCCTTTCTTTGCTTCGTGTTGACTGTCAGCTTATCATACTGAAATTATTGCTATAGATTAAACGATCCCATGGATTCAAGTCTAATTCGGATCTCTAGACGAGTAAGAGGAATGAAAGGTGGATTTACTGACACGGGCCTTAATTGAAGAAAATATCCAAAGAGAACAAAGTTGGAATTTCCCATTGGGAAACTATTAGATTTAATCACGTCCATTGCAAATGAATATACATCAGAATCAGAGACGAAACCTTGCTTATTTCATCTATAATGACATTTTTTTTTCGTCCAAGTTTTTCTCTTAATTATCAGCAATCGTTTGATGGATAACGATGCATACTTTGCAGTTCTCTGCTAGTCAACCTGCACACTTAAACACCGATGAATGGTAACACCCTTTATACTATGAGCGGCAATCCAGTTGGGGCCATAACAAAAACTGGAAAATCCCCGTCGCTAATTCCCGACAAATGAACCTTCTAAGTACACTAATTATTCATGACTTCACAGTTCCTCCAAATCCAGACACTATCAGTGTGATGGGCTTGTCATTATTGCATTTTTTTAGGTTGCCTATTATTATCTCAACAATTTTCTTCTGATCTAAATTAAGTAAATTTAAGTCATTTGACAATTGATTTTAATAGAAGTGACGTAGCCCATCTGCCCAGACCTTTGTACGCATTATTCACTTCTTCCCATGTCTCATCAATTTCTAACTTTTTACCTTTTGTCATGCAGTGTGTTATATAGTTTGGCAACTTGGAGCCGATATGACCAATAATTGAACATCATTATTGCCTTTTTTTAGGTTGCCTATAATTCTGTCGACAATTATCTTCTGATCCAAATTGAGGGAATTGAAGTCATTTGACAACTGACTTAAATATAAATGACGTAACTCATCTTCCCAGACCTTTGTACGGATTATTCACTTCTTCCCATGTCTCATCAATTTCTAACTTTTCACCTTTCGTCATGCAGTCTGTTATATAGTTTGGCAACTTGGAGCCGATATGACCAATAATTGAACTCTTAGAAGAGTGAGGAATGCCGAATCTGTAATCACTAATCCATAAGCCTGAATTTCTTTTGAATTTCCCTTGGCAGTATTTGCTGCAGCGGTGCATCTGGTGATTAACAATAAGTTTGTGCAGGATCGGACTCGATAGTTTATAAAGAAAATGGCATGTGGTAAAGCTATCAATGTACCGTGTAACTTCATCCAGTGATGATTTTCTAGCGACTTGTACAGATTCTACCCAGAGAGTGTAATGCACATGTGGTGCACCACTCGTTTGGTATTCAGTTCGTCAATAGTAGTCCTTGATTTTACCAAAGACGGGATTCAACTTTGCATAGGATAGGTCGTTGAATACGGCTCTCAATTTCTTTTAAAAATTTATGACCACAGACACAATGACTATTGCTGTTAATTCAGCTGGTGTCATTTTATCGACGCCAACCACATGACTGTTGATGTCACTTGAGTCTTTTATGAAATCTGGAGAACACCATTCCGCACAAGAGGCTTTAATAAATAACAGTAATATCATAGACTTGACTTTTCCAACCAAAGCATCAAAATATTGTCGATATCTTCTCACGTTTGACTGGAGCTCTGTGTCGAAGTCGATCCAGAAAATCTTTTGCACTTTGATTAACCTAACAGTCCTAATCATGTTTGCAGCACTGTTACAAAAGTAAGAAAGGTCTTGATGCTGAAAGTTGTGAAATAGAGAGTTTGGTCTGAGCGGAACTGTCAGTGTCTACTAAGAAGACGCCTCTTGATGTAGTCAGCATTTCGCATTGAAAAATGACGGGACATGTCCCGCATATGGTCTTTGCCATAAGGGAAGAGATTTGAAAATGCTTTGATGTCCAATTACTCTTGAAACTGATCCTCCCCTAAATCATGTAATCTTTTCAATTGAAATTTATTTATTTTTATTTATTTATTTGAAAACCCGTCAATCATACGAATTGAAAAAGACGGAGCACGAACATATAAATATAAGAAAATATATAAGAACATATCAGAAGAGACATAACTAGAAAGAGACTCAAATAATAAAAGGGCAAACAAAATAGCACTAAAATGAATAAAACGAAAACAGGTCTATTGTAAAAGGAGATTATACCAATCGTGATCTACTATTTTAATATTGTGTCTTTTGATTACATTTTCAACTGCAACATGAGGGTCGGTTATGTGATACTTTTTAATGAGGATTGAGTTTCTGTACCAGGGAGGAAAACGTAGGAGGTATTTAGCAGAACGGAAGAAAAGCGCACGGATTTTAGACAATTCAGCCTTCGAAAATAGTTTCCAAAATGGTGCCAGGTACAGAATATGAGGTAAAACAGTAGCGTTATATAGGATGGCAAGGAGGGGGCGGCTAAAACGGAATTTAGCAGAGACTACGGAAGCATACGAGCCGGATATTCGTCGATTAAGGTGTTTGATCAGTAGAAGACGTCAATGCCTTAGAGACGAGCCAATAGGGACTCCGAGGTAATTTATGTGGTCAGCAGTATCGTTTTTTTATTTTTTTTTTATTTTAAGATATTTATATATAAAACACAACAAAACTTTCACACTTCGTTTAAACCAGCTCCAATTCTTTATCGTTTAAACCAGCTCCAATTTCAAGATAAACCCTTTGTTATCTTGTCAATTCTAAAAACCCTTTGTCGGGCGAGACATCTTTCAAATGCGCCGATGATAGTTTTCGGAGCTTTTTTTCAGACTGACAGAGCTGAAGACCCAGCAAAAATGTCATATTCCAGATATAAATACATTTATTAAGCAAATCATATGTCGTATCACAAATAATAAAAATTTCACTTTGAAAGTCACTGGGTTTCATCAAATCCAATGTGACCAAAACTTAACCCCCAATTTTTAGCTACCACACTTTAAAGAAAAGAGCATATTAAAATGGCATACAAAAAAGGGCCAAAAGCATGTCTGAGAATGCACTTGAAAACAACACTAAAAGCAGGAACAATAATCACAAAGAGCATTTTATTGGCTCCCTTTAGGCGCATGGCAAATTTGAATCCTTCTATATGCCGGATTATCACAGAGCATTAAGATAGATCAAGTCAACAAAAAATGTAATACCAGGAGTAACTAGTTCTGAAGATTCACCTTCACATGTCCAATTCCTAGTACTTCCACGTCTACTTCATTTTGTTCTAAGCAGGAGCCAAAAGACCCGCAACATTGTACAAAACATTCTCTCATTGCAAATAATACAAAATATCATAAAATAGGCACCATGGCATCATGTAAATACTCCCTTTTAATGAAGGGGGAAATTAAGAAGATCACTAAGCCCAGATCTACGGAATGATTAATGTTGAAAAATATGAGACAATTTTTTTGTGAAAAAATAAGAAAACTCAATCAAAATTCAGTCTTAGCTCATAAGTTTGTTTTTCAAACGAGGGTCAAATTAAATAAAACTTCTACTTTGATGTTTTTCAGAACAGAACACATTTCTAAACAACAGATAAATTTATTTTTCTAAGTCGAGCAACAGAAACATGCAACATTTTTCAGGCTGTTTATGTAATTTTATTTCCTGTACAGTATAAGTACAAGTGCTCCGAACCTTTCGTACCAAGTGGGTTGGTAATCCTGCCCTGAGGGCCTGGCGGGAATACAGCTTTCCCCGCATTTCCCTCGATACTCTTGATTGACATTTTAGTAGACAATTGGTCAGTCTCAAGGTTTTTATAGTTCTTGAAGTTATCAATAAAGTCTTTCGGTACTGACGAGTCAAGTTTTTGTATAGAGAAATGCTCTACTAAGGGTGATTTGGCATCATTTGTAAGTTTTTCCTATATTGCCCCCTTTGGTACTTCATAAGTTTGCTCTTGTCCCTTTTCTTTTTCTAATGTGACTCAATAGTCTCTCAACTCTTCTAGTGTGTATGCTTTATTGTTCCTATGCATAATATTGTTTGCTTTCAACCAAAGTCGTGCTTTGTGTATTTTTCTTAAATCAATAAGTGGTGCCCAAACATTCTTGTTATTGGTTGTTTGTCCATTGACAAGTACGACAAAACTGTCAGTGTTTAGCAATTTTTCTGGTTTTACATCTACATTTGCTTGAACATCTACAGGTAGATGTACAATTTTTCCTTTGAGAGCCTGTGTCAATTCGTTTGCTAGTCTTTATGATCCCAGGACTTGTCCAAGCATAGCAACTGTTAGATATGGTGTGACATATCTTATCATTAGCAGTTCAAATTGATTCAAATTCTTTGTGCAACCTGGAGTTTCATAAGTTTTTTCTTATCTGGCAGTTACAACTGCTTGCAGCAATAATAAGGAACTGATGGGTATTCGTCTTTTGTCTCAGTTAGTTTTATTTGCTTTTTCCCAAAGAAGTTCATAATTTCTGATTCTTCTGTAGATACCTGAGGACGCATAGGCTCCAGAAAGCTTGTAAAGTTTTTCCTCCTCAGTTTTGAAATTGCAACTTCTACAACGGATCATAATTGTGCAACACTATTTTAGCTCCTAATTGGTTTCACCTCAATAATGAGTCCCCATCTTTCTACAGCCTTTTACAAGCTTTTAACAAAGTTTGCTAGAAGAGGAAATTGTGGTGTTTATGCTCGCAAAACACGAACAAAGCTGTAATTTCCTTTACTTGGGTGACAATAAAGTGAAAGTCCCATTTTGTCAAGTTTAATTGACTGGTCTGCGCAGCAATTGGATTTATCCAAATATAATTCCACTGAATCTTCATTAATGAATCTTCTTTGTTCATCTCGGAAACTGTCCAAAAGAGCATAAGACTCATTTGAATGTCAATTGGCTCATATTTGCAGAGATCTCGATGACATTTCAATTTAATTTGGGGATTTTTGTCTGCCAACTAACTTTCGACAGTAGAATGTATTTCGATCGTCCCTCTCTAAATTTTTTTTATTCAAATCCTTTATCATATATCTTTTACAAATATCGATGAGAACTTTAATTTGTTAGTATTTCAGTCTTCATCATCAAATTTGGTAGAAGATTGTGTTTTTAAATCCTTCAGCTAACCTTTTGTGAAAAGGAGGTACAAAATTTGGAAAGCTATTCTCAGTATCATTATCTTGCTGGTTTTGTGTTGTTGTCTCGCACAAGCATCTATTACCAACTTCTACAGCTTTGTTATTACTATAGTAAAACAAATTTCCCCTTCCTCCCTCATCAGTTGGAATTTCAGCGTAAAGGTCACCAGTGTGACCACTTCTCAAACAATGGTTGACATCAAAAATTTTATACACTTACTCGAGATGATAAGCTTCATTATGCACAAAGTGTTCAATTGCATTTCCCATTGCAAGGGTAAATTCTTCAACATCAGAGAAAAAATCTGCTCTTGGTAGATTCTCTAAGATTTTAGAACACTGCTTTTGAATGTTTGCATGTAGCTTTACTAAAGAGTTCGAAGCTATGTTAATACTACGTTAGCCTTTGCTAGCAGTAGCTTAATTTCAATGGTTGAAAACGTTCTTTCATTTGTTTGCACATATCAAAGCTAGTATTTAAATTTTCTAAATGTGACTTCATATTTGCTACAGTCCTGGACCTATATGCCCACCTTTGTCAATAATTTCTTACAAATAAACTGGATTGTATGTTATTAGCCAGAGATGAATTGTGCGTGGACTGGCTTATGAAGCAGGACATATCAAAAGACTTGGCGCTGGTTTGTGCTCCGTTCTGACTTTTCTTTATTATTTTTGAAGGATAACTTTTCACTTTCTTTTATGTAGATCTTATTGCAAGCTTAGGCAGAGTTGAGCTATGTGATAATGTTTCTTCATTGTTTTTCGTCGACCTGCGGCTTCTATAAAAATTCTTATAGAATTTGATGTTTATTTTTATGTTTTCCTCCTCTGTTCCTTACTAAAAAAGTCAGTCCCTCTTTGTGTTTTCAATAAATTGTAAACAGTAACCTTTTCAATGTGATTCCTTTGATACAAATCATCTCTCCTGTATTTTGTTCTTGGTTTCCAAGAGACTTTTTTGATGTAATTTTGACGACACTTCATTATCTCTATAGATGATATTTCTCTGGATTGATATAGACTTGATGGCCTTCAGGCGATAAGTCGTCATTTTTATATTTATCCTTCACACGTTGTGATGCTAACTTGATAGTCTTCAGGCGATAAGTCTCTTCTTTTTTGCAATTATCCTTCACACTTTCCGATGCTAACTTGATACTGCTCAGGTGATAAGTTTCATCATTTTTTATATTAGTCCTTCACATGCTCTGATGATTAATTGATTAAATTCTGGTGATTGAGGAATTTCCAAGGAAACCAAACACACTGAAAAATTTCTCTAACAATTACCCCAGAATATCTCCACTTGCAAAATTGAGTAGATAAAGTACATTGGTGAAAAAAAAATACATCATGCAAACTTCGCGCTTTACTTAGGCAGCGCTATTGCGCTACCTGTGATATATATTTTAATCGGGGGTGTAAAAATTCTTACGTTTTGTTTTTAAAGCAATGTAAAGGGCCATGTTAAAACTTGTGTGTGTTTATGTGTTTATTAGTTTGATTATTTTCTATTATTTTTATACTGCTGATAAAATGTAATAATTTATTATGCTTTAATATTTAGTCGACTGTTCATCATTAATACATAAATAACTTATTGTATCTTTTATTTTCTTTCAATAACCTTTAAAACCATACCTTTGTCTAATTTTTTAATTTTGCAACCCATTTGATTCCTATAATCGTGTATTCCATCCCAATATCTAAATCTTCTTTCCTAATAATTCTATTATATTTAATTTCTATTGTCGTTTCGTTTAAAAGCTTCTCCCGTTATTAGTTTCTAATTTAATTAAACAATTTTCCAAATCGAAAACAATGCTTGCGGATATGATCTTGAATCGGATTTAGCAAAAGCGTAAGTTGGTAACTGCCACCAAGAGGGGGGAGGGAATTGGGTCTTTGTTAGAATTCACGTGGGTTTGTACAAATAATGTTAAGGGAACTACCACCTTTTGTGGTCGGCATATTAACGATTTGTTTTAAATTAGTTTCCCGACAAAGATGACCTAACCTAACCTAGTTCATTTCCGTCACCGGTAAGTAGGATCCCAGCGTTTTGATGTTTAGACTGGAGGTAATCAAGTGATACAGATAACGACGAAGACCACACTGCCTTTCCATCACAAATACCAAAAACAAGAAGAACAATAGGGAATTTTTTAAGACAGTGGGAAACAAATTAGAATTAATATTTCGGCCCTATGTCCAAAGGCTGTCCTCAGCAATACAAATAAGAAAAAACAACTTACAAGAGGATAAAATCAATAAAACTAAAATGGACAGTTTTTCAAAACAGTCCCAGCATCCTTACCAGTTCAACCAGGACTGATAAATAAATTGTTATGAAACGAGGCAATTCATTGAAATGAAAGAAAATGAATTAAAAACACGTTTTTAATGCCAGCCTAGCTTTTTTCGCTGCTGATCTTATAGTTCTATTTGTGACAGGTTCTGTGTTAATATCTATTGGTTTTTTATAATATTTCGTAAGGTTATTTTTAATTAAATTTGTGTATAGATCATTCAGTGAATATTCTCCTAAATCCATATTTAAGGAAATATTATTATTAATCTTAAGTCTGATTTCAATTGCTTCTCGAACTACTTGCTTTATGCCTAGATCATTGCTATTAATGGCGGATTCTTCAAAAAGTATTTTGTGGCTAGGATTTTCGAAAACATGGCTGCTTAAAGCAGAATCAAAAGAAACAGAAGTAGTGTTAGAAAGTAGAGATTTGGTGATGTCATCTTTATGTGTTTGTAGGCGTTTCTCGAAATTCTGGTGGGTTCTCCCTACATAGAATTTGCCACAATCGCATGGTATATGCTAGACACCTCTTTGGCGAGTAACTGGAGTCTTATCATTATTATAATTTAGGAAATTTCTGATTTTCAAATTATTGTTAAATACAACATACAGATTATTTTGTTTGCATACTTTTTTAAGATTTCTAGTGATTTTTGGGATATATGAGAGGTAAATTATGTTTTGGGGTTTATTGGGATTCTCACATGGTAAATTATCGTTCATTTTATGGTAGTGTCTTTTCACTCTACGTTTAATTGTATTATTAATCAATAAAAGAGGATACCCATTTCCAAAGAGTATGTCTCTGATAAAGTCTAGTTTAGGGCACGATCGACGAGAGATATTAAGACCAGTCTTTTAACTTGTGGGGGATGGTTTGATTCAAAATGTAGATATCTATTGCTTTGTGTTGGTTTTCTGTAAATAGTAAAATTGAGTTCATCTAAGTTACGAATAATTAGAACATTTAGGAATGAGATTTTATTTGCAATTTCGATTTCTAAGGTAAACTGTAAATTCCTATCATATTTATTAAGGTAATCTAAAAAGACCCTAAGTTCATGTCCCCCATAGTTCCAAAATGAAATTACGTCATCCATGTAACGTCCCCAAAACATGTGTTTCAACAAATATGAATTTAATGCCCAATTTTCTATGTGCTCTACATAAATATTCGCCAGTAACCCGGAGAGAGGCGCACCCATGGATAAGCCATTTATTTGTTGGTAGAAAGAATTACGGAATTGAAAATACATTAAATATTTGTTACAAAGTTTAACCAAGGTCATTAAAATGTCACAATCTAATCATGTTGCAGAAGCTTCTATTAAGTCATAATTTTCATTTATTTTATTTTCGAATAATTTCTCGGATTCTGCTACATTAATAGTTGCATACATAGACACAATGTCGAAGCTACTGATAACTGTATATAACTGATAACTGAAATATTTATGTTTTTGAGCTTTTCGACTAAATCCAACTGAATTACATATAAAAGATTTTTGAGAAAAAAGCAAAGGTTTGAAGGCTGTACACAACCATTTTCCAATGTTAGAGGTGGGGGCTTTCATACAAGCTACAATTGGCCTTAAAGGAATGCCATGCTTATGTAATTTTGGTAGAACATAAAATTTTGGACAAAAGCTGCCTCGGGGGGAAAGTTTATTATATAATTGTTGAGTAATTTTACCATTTTGTTTTAGATCTTTTAATTCTTTTATAATTTGATCAAAACTGATCAGTATGATCATGGGTTATAGTTTTATATGTAGTTTTGTCATTTAGATTTGCATAAATTTTTGTGTTGTAATCTTTCGTATCCATGATAACCAAAGAATTGCTTTTATCTGCTTTAGTTATAATAATGGACGGGTCTTTGCGGACATTGGGTAGAATTCTTAGGTCACACAAATTATCTGGTTTTATGTTGGTGGGAGGATTAGCATTTTTTTATTGTAAAGTATGTCAATAAGACAAGCCCCAACTTCGTCAAGGTTGGAAATAAAATTTGTGCAAAGTAGACTCTTGAGAGGAAATCAAATCTAGTTACACTAAATCCTCCCACTTTATCTTTTTTAAGTTGTGCAAACGTAAACAAGCAAAAATTAAAGGAAAAAGTTAACAACCACTGTACTACAAAACAAAAAAACTAAACTGCATTTGAATTCACTCAAAAAGGAATACACCTGTCAACACTTTTTGTCAAGAATTCTTAAAAATTTCTTCCATTTTATACATTTTTTCTAACCACCTTCTGGCATAATTTGTGGAGTATGTTCTTTAAACTGCTTTGCTATTCCACTAAGCAACTGATCCCCATTGGTATAAACAATAGTGGCTCTTGTTGTTGCTCTACTAATTGCTTCTATAAGGTCATGTATCTTGAGATTATCTCGTAATTCCTTGTCACTGAAATGTTTCATAATAGTTTTAAAGATAAACTCTGTCCTCTTGAAACCTTTAGAACTCAATTCTTGAATAATTGTTTCTAGCTTGTTTTTCTCCGTAAATGATTCCAAGTTTTCGTTAACAAAAATGACACTAATTGTATATTCCTTTCCTCGAAGTGGAAAATTTCTTCTATTAAAAAAAATTAGTGAATAAGCATCTTTAATTTCTTCATCGGGACTTCCTAGAGAACTCATAAGGCTCTTTACCTTCGAAATAGCACCTCCTCCATCCCTGGAATAAAAAAAGTGAAATAGATTATAAGGATTCTGGCAAAGAGCGCAAATGAAAATACAAATATAGTTTATAAAATAAACAAAACAAATGTTTTAGGGATAATTCCTAATTATTTTTTCAATAGCGTTTAGTCCTCGTCAGTGCTATATCGTTTTTAAAACTCAACGTTTATTTAGATCTGCTGCTTTCTCATGCTGCTTAAATCTAAGAACATCCTTGTTTTTCTCATTTCTACGTCTCCTTTTTACTTGTGACTCTTTGACTCTTTTTTTCTTCTGTCTTGGTTGACTTTGTCTTATTCTGATATTGTCTTGTTCTGACTGGTCTTGACTTTGACTTTGTCCTGTTGATTCTGTCTTGACTCTTTGGTCTTTGATTCTTCTGTCTTGTTCGTCTCTGATTGTTCTTTCTTGTCCGTCTGCGATCACTGGGTTGCTTGTTACTAGGATTAACTTCAGATGTAGACAAAAGAAGAGATGATTTTAATAGATTTACTAACTATGGAAGTTGCACAGAAAGTTTTTTGTAAGTTCAGACAAAATAAATTCTTCTGCTGAGGTTTTTGAATTAAAATTTAATTGCCATCAATCCATAGCTAATTGGAGAAAAAGCCAAAACATATTTGCAAGTCAACTCGCGTATTAGTTTCTTTGGATCGTATTTTGATAATAGGCGATCCCTACCCCGATGTACTATATTGGAATTGCTAACACCTTTATTTAAAGCGTCATTTCAAGAAAATACCAGCGGGTATGTTGGTGTCCCACCAAGTTTCATCCTGATCATACCATTCTAAACCTCTTTTAAGAATTCGGGTCCCCCCTCCAACATCCCACCCCAACGACACTGGATCCGGTCGAGATTTGAAATAAGAGATCTGAGTTGCGAGGTCCTTTTACATATGAAATTTCATTAATATCCAATCACTCCTTCCTAGGTTAAAAATACCTAATTTTTTTTCTATTTTTTTCAAAATTAACCCTACCTCCATCTCCCCCAAAGAGAGCGGATCTGTTCCGGTTTTGTCAATCACGTATTTAGGACTTGTGGTTATTGCCCGTAACAGTTTGAAATTCCAATTCTGGAATTGGATATAAACTGTATCGTCTATTAATTGCCAATGGATATGACATCTTCATATGTAACCACTCCAATCACCATATCTTTTCCAAAGATATTTTGTCTCTTGACAAATGCCAACTGGTCTCTTTCTCTTGACTGACCTCTTGAGAGCTTGAGCTCTGGTCTCTGGGTTCTTGATTGAGCTCTTGAGCTCATGGTTGAGCTCTGATCTCTTGAGCTTTTGGTTGAGCTCTCTTTGAGTTCTGAATTTTTTCATTAATTCTAATCCATCTTCATGGATTAATGCATCTTTTATAATCAAATTATCAGTTATTTAAATTTCCTCGTCCTGAATCAATTTGCTTCAAATGTCCTGAAGGCGAATATATCTAAGATAGTCTTTGCTTTGCCTTGTTCGACCAAAGCTATGGAATGGCCTCTGGCGAGCATTATTAATAAAATCTCTCGTGACAAAGAAGCTGTGGTAATAGTGGCCACTGCTGATGGATCATTTTTTCCTCAATTTTCTTTTATTGGTCTCATATATTTCTTTAAAATTTCCAATTCTGGAATACTTTGGCAATGTACTTATGGCTTGCGCATCTTCGCTTTGCAGTTCATAAGTACCTGCATCAAAACAACAAGTACAAAATAAGTCCATTATTTGGCTTACGAGACTTCCCATATAAGGAGGAAAGTGGCGGCAAAAGACCTCTGGAATAAGGATCTCTATGCCAAATGCCAATCCTAAGGATAAACACACGGCCAAAGGGTTCCCGTTAAACACATGGTCGTAGGCAAAAAACAAAGTCTGAGCGATTTTTACTCCAACATTTAGAACAAAAACCAAACTTGTAAATAAAAAATTTGTTTTTAATTTTAACATGGCCTTGATTTTTTTTTTCTTGATTATTATCCTTGTTTTCTAGAGCAATGGTCAATCTGATGCGTAATTCTATTACGGTATTGATTCTATCTATCGCCATTGATAATACATCCATTTAGCACCGAATATAATAATGTAGAAGTGAACACCAAAAGTAGAAAAACCCATGACAACCATTTTGGGTACACAGGTTCTTTAGCCTCTTTCACTGCTGAAATGGTGGGAACCATAAAAATAACAATGAATCATTTTGATGCTCATTTTGCTGCTGATATAATTGAATGGACTCAAATGGAGCTTCCAGAATTTCCTGATTTGCGATCCGTATGCCGCTTTTATTGATTTCTTTGGTAATTTCTTCCAAAACAGCCTAAGTGAGCCTTAACTATATTCTCATTAATTTCGCGTACAGAATATGTTCATAAAATTTTCCAATGCCTTGAAAGTCAAGATGTAGTTGGTTATTGGTAAGTTCTTGTGGAAAACTAGCTATGGCCTTTGCGAAAGCATTCTTTATGAGTTCAACTTTGCCATTATCTTTTAGGTGAACGACTTTTAATGTAAGATGGAAAGAACTTTGATTATGGCCTTTGTCAGACTGGGATCTTTTTCAATTATTTGTTTTTGTAATTCTGAAGCTTTTGTCCTTATTTGAGCGTTCTTTATTTGAATGGCGAGAAAATAATTAATTTGGTGGAGGTTCTTTCATTATTCCAGATTTTTTGACAAGCCCAATTTAAAAAAAAAGAATTAAGAATTGCATTATTTGAATGTTAATTAGGTGAACTTAAAAATTCTCTTTACATAAATTTTTATAGGGTTAACGCTGTGGTTAATATTTGATTTAAATCAAGCATTGCAAGTATTCTGGGGCCTAAAAATCTGTATTACAGTCTATTTATAATTAGTTGGGATATGTCTCGTTCTCTTGATTGAGCTATTGGGAGCGTGAGTTCTGGTCTCTGGTTTAGATATCGTTGTAGATATTTAGGAAGTCGAAGATTATTTAAGGCATGATTTATGTTTACCTTTTGCATGAGAAGACGGATGTGTTTTCTGCATTGTTCCTTTACAGTCGGCTGATTCGGGACATTACGAACTATTTTAAAAATTAATCTTTTGTGGAAATATAAAGGATTTTTATTGTTAATAGTTTCTCATATATGGCAATATCTATTTCCGGTGCTATCTTAGACGCAAAATTTTCGTCGTATTTACTACAATTAAAAATTACTTTCTTTAATTCGCCATAGTCCTCTTCATATAGGTAGAGTTCTTGACCATATTTCATTGAATTATTTACTAAATGATAGTTTTTGTAATTCTCATAAATGCCGTATAGTATATTTGGTTTTTCTAGTATAATATTATAATTTTTTTCTATGAGCATTGATAAAAATCTTAAGGGCCAAATGATCGTTTAGCCTCCGTCGTTAAATATTCTCCAGAAATTTTCACGAATCAGGGTTGCTATTAGAGGATTTTTTCTTAGGGGGGGGGGGTATTGTTGAGTAAAACGGTAAAAGTCAGAGACCCAAATCGTTCTTTATATTGGAAGTCTTCTCTCATTATTTTAGGTGAAAAGGAACAGTGTAGCAATATGAATAATATCTTCGCTATTAAGTTATTGCTAAGGACAATGGGGATTTGTAGTAGGAATGACAGAGTCTTATAACGTAAGTTCCTTGTCGCATCATTTACGACTGTCTCCAGAATTTTGTCATTAAAATTTTGGTCAATTTCTTACAAGTTTGGCAAACTTTGGGTCTTATCTGGAATCCAAGAAATTTGGTTTTTTGGGGTTTTATTGGGAGTTTTTGCTGGCCTTTATGTTACGTCAAAACTGCTAAAACTCTAAACTGGTGAGGTTCGGATTACTTAGGGCTCTTTTTAATGGCATTCTTCTTATTAATATCTGTTATTTATAAAAGCAAGTTAACTAGTTAATAAGCGATTACCTGGTTGACACGGGGTTCTTCTAGGGGTGGAGTATGGTGTTGTTTATTTTAGAATATACTCTCCTGTCTTTAATTTAGTCAGTTCTTTCTTTGTCTATAAATTAGAGAAATTACATAAAAGGGGCAGAAATAATTGGCCAAAAAGAGAAAAATTGAATTTGAGTTTATTTTTTTTTTTATTCGAAATATCAACACTTTTCCCTTTTTCTTTGATTAATTAGTTACGATGTGAGAAAAGAAAAAAATATGTATAAATGTTTCTAGGTTCTGGAATCAGAAGATCCCATTTTTCTTTTGACAAGTCCAATTTATAAAAAAAGAAATAAGTTGCATTAAATTAATGATCTTAGGTGGATTTAAACATGTTTTGATGAAATTTAAATTTAGTGTAGGCTAGATCGTTAATCTCATAATTTTCCGTGATTGTTAATATAGGTTGGTAGATTATGCTCCGATTTTAATAGGTAGGGGGTTGTGAATGTTAACTGGAAATCTTGGTTGCCTAATTCTGGCCCATCTTCGATGTACATCAAATATTTCTTTAGACTCGTGGGGATTTTGAGTCTATGTAGGGAGTGATGAAAGTCCCCTTTTCTCATGGTTTGACATATTTGTTTCCTGCATTGATCTTTTAGACTTAGTTTATTTTGGGTTGTATGAATTGTTTTCTAAGCCAATTGCTTACGAAAACATAGCGAGCTGGCGCAGTACATCAATTGTTCATACACGATTATGTCCTTACTTAGTAAAATTTTATATCCAAAATTTTCATCATTCATATAGAATATAATTGTTACATTTTTCAATTCTTCATATTGTTCTTCATAAATGCAATGGATTGAATTGTTTATTATCATTGGGTCGAATTCTGCATCGTGCAATAAATAATTTTCATATATTCCAAGCAATATGTTTTCATTTTCAACTATTCTGTGATCCAAGTCTATCAGTAATCCTAGAAACTTTAAAGGCCAAATTATTTTGAAACCTGGTTCATCTTTTATGTGCCTAAAGTTTTCGCGAATTAGGGATGTTATTAAGGGATATTTCTTGGGGGGGTGTTGCATGAAGAAGTGCTGCAAAGTTGTATAAAGCATTTTTATGCCTATAATTGTAGTATTTACTCATTACATCTTGGGAAAAGGAGCCATATAATAAAATAATCATTCCTTGTATAATAAAGTCCTCGCTAAGGATGATGGGAGCTCGTAGTAAAGAGCTTAAGGTATCATACTGTAAGTTCCTTACTGCATTTGTTATTGCAGATTCAAGGTTTATTCCGTTTGGTTCATGGTCTATTTATGAGAGGTTTGGCAAACATTCGGTTTTATTTGGAATTCAAAAGTCTCGTCTCGTAGGCACTTGGTTTTGGTTCGGTTTTAAAGCATCAGTATTACTTACAGTTCTTTTTCGCGGCAGTTTTCCTTGTTAGTACTAGTTACGCATGTAAGCAGGTTAATTAGCTAATGGGTAATTACCTTTTCAGCCTGAAGTCCTTCTGGAGATTCGTCTTGAAATGATATATTTTTAATCATTTGAATTTTTTGATTTTAGTTTATTTTTGTACGCGTCTGTTTTTGCTTCCATTGACTTTTTTCGCTTTTTAGAAAATGTTATTTACCCTTAAGGCGTATTCTTGGGATCTCGGATCTTACATAAATTTTGTATAATGTCGGATTTCATGTAAGGGGTGGTGTACTCCTTCGTATTTGGTAAATTTTTTATTTTCCTCGATTTTGTAACATATTTGGGGGGTTTACATTTGTCGATTAAAAGGACGTCAGTTTGAGTAGGGCCCTTGCAAAACCGGTAGTGAATATTAAATCTTTGTTGTAATTTTCTTATCAAAAATTGAACTTGTTAAATTTTTTCCTTTTTGTTTTTATTTGAGTACTTTATTTTTACTTCCACTCTTGTGGGTCAGTATTTTGGGGTATTTGCTAATTTTAGGCCAAATCTATAGGTGTGAGGTTCAAATTTTGTAAGATCATAATTGAGGTACCACGTTTCGGCATACACTTCCTTACCGTTTTCGTCTTGAATGAAAATTGCACTTGAGTAAACAACATTTTCTTTAGCATGAATTATTGAAATAAATTCCGTGTATATAATTGCTTTGGACATATTTTGGTAGTAAATTGGGTAACCAATTAAATGGAGAAGGTTTTTAACAACTTAGAGAAATTGGAAATGATAAAAAGAAATGTTTTGTAAATTGGAAATGTTGAATGACAAGCAGAGAAATACAACGTAAGAGAATTTCTATTTAATTTTGTTTTAAAACGTGCACGTATTTTATACAATGAGGAGAATAAGATGGGGTAACATCAGCTGAAGCAACGACAGGAATCCGTACAGACACGGCGTACGAACCAAAATAGAATCTTATGTTAGGAACATTTTATCGGACTAGTTTGAAATAAGGAAATCGCAATTAGGAAAGTATGGATGCCAAACCGGACCACATTTTGTTCCTCGGGAACGGCTTGCGGGGGCGCTTGTCTGCAATTTACTTCTTTGATGTGTTTTTAGGGATAGTAATGCACTTTAGTTTGGTATTTGTTAAATGATGGTACACAGCTATAAGATTACCTTAAATGTAAGATTGAAATTCCTATTGGGCCAGCGTTGTTTATAGAGGTATTAATAAGCTTTAACGTTAAATAATTTTTTTTTGCGGTAGAATATTTTATCAAAAACAGTTGCACATTTATAAGTATATTCTTGCTAGAAAGAGATGATCCGGAACTTACTTAAAATACTGAGCACTTTTGACCAAGTAGG
Organism: Artemia franciscana; assembly: GCF_032884065.1. Lineage (NCBI taxonomy): Eukaryota > Metazoa > Arthropoda > Branchiopoda > Anostraca > Artemiidae > Artemia > Artemia franciscana. The sequence continues at coordinate 23,401,812 of NC_088879.1, read as the reverse complement.
CCAATTTTTCAATCTGATTCTTAGCAAACTTCCTGAAAAGTACATTTTTTTAGGGATCCTATAGTACGGGTGGTTCCTTTGGGAATTTTTTTTTAGTCATTTTTTGATTTTATGGTAAATGATTTGTTTACTTCACTCCTGGCTGATAGTCTCCTTATTAATATTCTAATTTGTCTGGTTTTTTGCCGATTCTGCCTGACTTGGTTGTTACCTTTTCGTCTTTAGGTTCGGCATCCTTTTTCTTTGGTTTTGCTAACGATATTAAATCGATTTTTTTATATTGTTTCTTTAGGAGCTTTTGACCTTTCAGTTGTCCCTTTTTGGCTGAAGCAACAGCACTATGTGACCTGGCTCTTTCTGAGTCCTTGAGCTTATCTGTGTCTGATTCACTTTCTGTTTCGGAGGAACTGGTACTCGTAGATTTAGTACTTATTTCTTTGGAAGACTTTTGAGATTTTGGAGTTGACCCTGCTTGACCTTCAAAAATTTCTTCTCCTCGTGATATAGAAGGTTTACTACTTCTTGTTGAATTCTGTACTCGGGGGAGTTGAAGGATTCTTGGGAACTAATTGAGGAGTCAAACGTTTTCTTAGGATGTCTCCATTGTTTAAGAGCCATATCCTCAGGAGGATGGGGAATTGATTGCATTATGGTTTCCTTCCAAGATAGCCAGTCCTTGGTTTTGCTTTTGAAACGGTTATATCATGATACTGGTGTTCACCATTGGCTGGACTAGCATCAAATTTACTTTGTCTAGTCTTAATCTTAAAATTAATAAGATCCATGGCTTCTCGTAATGTTTGTCTTTGGGGCTGTTTGACCTGTTCTGGCTCTTTGTCCCCAGGCGTCTGTATAGCCTTATTTAATTCATCGTATAACGTAAGAGATCTGCCTATTGGTGTAACAGGGTTTACCATATCATCGGGGAAACGTTGTGGGGGGTAAGAAGTTGAGATTCTATCTGGGAAAAATTGTGTTTTTGGTGAAATTGTATAGTTCAATTCTTCTGATTCTTTACTTGAAGATGAGTCGGTTTCCTTGCGTCTCCACGTGATAGGAGTACTTTTTTGGGGGTAATCATATTTGTCATTGTTAGAAATTCGTGAAATTTTTCTTCATCACTACTATTTTGGAAATATCCTTGTTTGAAATTGAAAAGTTTTAGCTCACTTAGTCTAGATTGAGGTGTTTCATTTTCGTCTTCCGAGGTATTCGATGTTGACGGTTGCGGGGTCCATGTTTCTGTGAATTTTGCCCTTTTTATACGACTAATATGCGTCTAATAGACTTTTCCCTTTTTTGCTTTTAAGAGTTTAAATATAACTTTGTTGTCATATTGTTTTATTATTCTCTAAGGTCCTGAATATCTATCAGAGAGTTTTTTGCCACCGCTTTATTTTCATATTTTAAGTAAACGCAATCTCCTATTTGATAATTTAGGTCGCCCTTAACATTTTGAATATTTTTGGCTTCTTGTTTTGTTTTAGATATTTCGATTTCCTGTTTCACAAGTTTATAAGTTTTTCTCATTCTGTTAAGAAATTCTTCTTTATTATTTTCGGAATCATTATAGTATTTTCTTGACTATAATTTCATTATACGGGATTCGAAAATCTCGTCCGAATAATATATAAAATAAGTTATCACGCATAACTGGGGAGTAAGCTGTATTAATCACATTTGTCAAATTGGGTAAGGTTTCGTGCCAATCTTTTCGATTACCTTTTGTGTAAATACTCAAAATATTAGAGAATAGCTTATGCCTGTTTTCAATTTTGCTATTTGCTTGGGGGTGATATGGGGTTGTTACCAATTTATTTACTTTAAGAAAAGACAGTAAATCCTTGGTTACTTTTGATACGGAATTAGGGCCTATTTTGCTTAATATTGTATTAGGAATACCGAAATTAAGAAATATTTTATTAAGGGCTTTGCTTGTGACGTAAGCGCCCCGGTTTTTCAATGGCCTAGCAAACGTGAAACCAGAAAAATGATCGATTACTGAGAGTACGCAAGTATGTCTTTTGTCAGACTTGGGTAACCCTCCGCTAGTACCATATAAATCAAATAGAAACTTGGCCGTAGGCATTCTTTCTATTGCTGGATTAGGGTAGATTTGAGGATTTTTTCTCAAATTACATGTTTACAAGGCGTAACATAATTCTTTAACTTTTTTAAGGCTGAAGTGACGAAAAAGTATTGTTTTAATTTATGGAAGGTTTTGTTTATACCCAAGTGTCCACCTACTTCAGAATGAAAAAATTCAAAAGCGGGTTTTTCTAGAATTTGGGGTAAAACTGGTACGATGGAAGTTTGATTTCTATTATTATTATTATCGGTCATTCTACATAATATATTCTCATCTAAATTACAATACAAATTATCAATTTCTTTTTTGAAAGATTTCATGGTATCAGGCAGTTCTTTATCATACAAGAAATAGTCTATTAGAGCAGCGCAGATATTGTCTTTCTTTTGACATATCTTTATGTTATTTAATGAATTCGGGCTGTTCTTGAAGGTCTGTAAATACCGTAGGCTTTTATGGTCGGAACGTAGTTTAAATTTTCTTCCTACTGAATAATGCCTAAACTTATCGAGATGATGTATAATTGATAATACTTCAAGTTGTGTAGCAGAGTAATTACTTTTTCCGGGGGTTTGGGTACGAAAAGTGTACGCAATAACTTTTTCTTCTCCATTTATTATTTGGGAGAGAATCACCCAAATTCCCTTTGTTGAGGCATCCGTTGAAACAACGAATTGTCCTGATTGGAAAACTGGTAATGATAATATGGGCTCTGAAATAAGAGCCTTTTTTATGTGATCTAAGGATTCTTGAGCTTTCCTAGACCAAATAATTTTTTGTTGGTTGCCTCTAATGAAGTCAGTGAGGTCAGTTAGTGGTTTCGCTACCTGTGAGTAATTGCTTATGAATTTTCTAAAATAACTCATTAATCCTAAGATTCCTCGTAATTGCTTAATAGTTTTTTTTTTTTGGGGGGGGGGGGTTATATTTTTAACAGATTTTATTTTTTCAGGGTCTGGAGAAATTTGTCCTTATGTTACAACTACTCCTAAAAATTTTAGATTTGTTTGAAGAAGATTTACTTTTTCTGGTCTACTTTTTAAATTACCTTCTCTAAATTTCTCAAACACTTTAGCTAAGGTTACTAAATGGTCTTCGGGATCTTTGTCCATGCAGATCACATCGTCCAAGAAGTGTAAGGGTCTACATAGTGCACTTGAACTAGTTTTTAGTCCAAAAGGTGCCCTTAAATATTCATAAGAGCCTCATTCTGTTATAGAAAACGCGGTTTTGTATACATACCCGCCTGCTATTTTTACTTGATGATAGCCTTGTGTCAAATCTAGGGAAGTAAATATTTTATTTTTATTTGATATGGAATCTAGAATTTCATATATTCTAGGTGGGGAAATTCGTCACTGATTACCTGCTTATTCAGGGCTATATAATCTACTACTAACCTAAGATCAATATTTTTCTTTGGCACAAATATAACGGCCGCAGAATATGGACTTATGCTTGGTCTTATAATCTGGTTTCTTTCGAGGTCTTATGCTTATAGGGGATACGGTAGGGCTGTTTCGCCACTGGTAGTCCCGTAGTTTAAATTCATGTTCATACAATGGCATAAGTCCTATGCCGTCTTCAGATTTTGAAAAAAAAACAACTTTATATTCCCATAGTCAGTCGCATAATTTTTGCTTCAATGGGATGTCAGTTATGTTATTCAGTTCGAATTTTTCAAGAAATTGAATTTTGTCATGGGATATTCTTTGTCAACTTGAATATTTATATTATTCACTAAGTTTTTTTTCGATTTTTTCAAATTATTTATATCCGTTTCCGATACTACTTGTATTTTAACTAAACATGTTTCTTTATTTAGTGTGATCAGGTCATTTGCGTAGGTGTTCGTTACCCAAATGTAACCTTCACCCTTTTCGTAATTTATAATTTGTTCTTCGCATGTTATATTTTTTTTTAATATCCTCAAGTGGTGAGGCTATCCAAATTTCGTTTTTATCATTAGTGGGCTCTAGCATTTGAGATATTTGGACTCTGCATTGATTTTGGGGGAATTTTAGTTTTTCGTACTTAAAGTCCATAGTATTTTTCATTATGATTTTCTTCTATTAAATTTAGCTTCGTATGGAAATTTTTACAAATTATAAATCGAGTATAGAAATTTCTGTTGCCCTTGCGCAAGGCTAGGTACACAGTCCCCCTTACGTCCAGATCATGTCCGGTAACGCTTGATAAATTGGGACACATATTGCTCGTTCGTCGTTTAGTATAATTGGGCAATTTGTTAAATACGGATGTATTTATCACATTTACTGTCGCCCCTGAATCTATAAGGGCTGAAAAATAAATATTCCTTACATCAAATTTTGTAAATATTGGTAACATGTTATTATTATTTGCACTCAAAAATGGTATAATCACTGGTAAGGACCTATAAATGTGCCTGTCGCCAAACTTTGGTCCTACGAATTTTGGAGGGTTGTATCGTTTCCCTGCGGTTCCCAGATGTTCGATGTAGAACTTTCAATTTTTCTACCTTGGTTTTCTTGATTATTATTTGAGTTGGAGTTGTTATATCGTTGCGGTCGGCTGATATAACTACCTCTTGTATTTCTATTCCAACCGTTATTAGGTTGGTTTTTCCTTCCGCGATACTGATATTTATTGAGCTGGAAATTCGGATTTTGGGTTTGGTAATTACCTCTTGTCAAAAAAGTGTTCCCTCGATTACCTCTGGTGGCGCACCCACTATAGTTTGTCCCCCTGGACAAACGGTTGCTCGTTCCCCCAAAATTAGGGCGATAATTGTTGTTCACAAAACAATTCCTTGGTATATTGCCTAATCGGTTACTGGTGTGGCACCTTAGTGGTTCATAATTGGTTTGTGATGTCAATTGATTATTGGGAGCAAAACGTACTTGTCTTGGAGGTGTGGTGGTTCGAATCTGATTTCGAGCTGGATTTGGCGATGATTCTCGGGAGAAAAATCGTGGAGGGGGATTTCTTGATTTTATAGCGATTTTGTTTTCTACCGCATTTATTGATAATTTTTGATGCTGCATGACTACGGCTCTTTCTACTTTCTACTTTGTCACTTTGTAAAAGTGACATTTCCTTTTAAGGTTTAATCATGCAACATGAAGAGAGGAAAAAAATAGATTATTGCAAGCTTTCTCAATCTTGGTGTTTATTGAGTTTTGCATAAAAGACTTTATTTTCCAAGAAAATAGAAAATTGCAAAGAGGAGTCAGAATTTTTGGAGGAGGGGATGGACAGGGATATGTCAAACTGTATTAGAAAGGTTCTTCGGTATTTTTTCCACAAGTGTGCTGGTATAAATAGTGCCAATCAAATACTGCAACAATCTACAAGCCACTGGACTCGTAGCAACGACAAAAGAAAAAAAAACTTAGTAAAATAGGGACCACAATTACCTGTGAGATTAGCCTGTTAAGTTTCGCACCTTCAGGTTTGATTATACGCAGTTTATTTTCAACATTGCCGAATTCAGTCTCTGGACCCTAGACTAAATTTTTCATGATATTCTTAAAAATAAGTTGGATTAAAAAGTTGGCAGAGGTCAACACTGTTTTCACGAATTAACAATGAACATATATCATATATGAAGAGAGAGGGAGAGGGAGAGAGAAAGAGAGAGGTGAAAGACAAAGAGAGAGGTGAGAGACAAAGAGAGAGAGAAAGAAAGAGAGAGGGAGAGAGAAAGAAAGAAAGAGAGAGAAAGAAAGAATGTTCTTAAAGGCTTTTCTAATTGTGATTTAATTATTCTTGAGAACAATTTATTCACTCAAACGAAGACCGCAGACTGTTTAGACAGGAAAGAGACAAAGATAGCAGGAAACTTAACCTAGTTGCTTAAGGCGTACCCCTGCAGCTAGGAATAAACAGCGACAAGGCATTCATTGAGAAATATCTTACAGAGCAATACAACATTCCGAACACAATCATTACTAATGTAAGACGCATTATAATCCAATCGCCGCCTGTCAAAAAGGTTGGGGCCACTCAGGAACCGATCAGACAAGCAGGAGCAAGCTATCAAGAATCGACCCACAGACAACCCCCTCCCATTCTTTTCTCTGTTCGAAATCTAAACTTGCAAAAAACGCACTCTGCAAAGATGTTACCAGATTCCTAACCTTACTAACCAAATTTCCTAACTCTGCTGTCTGCTGTCTCTTGACCCAAGCAAAAGAGATTTCAGCATAGTTGGGAGGTGGAACGAGCCACGCACCCTAGGCGTGGTGGAGCCGCATGACAAATATGTGCCAGCAATAAAGGCTCGAAAAGGCCATTTTTTTCTAATGTTCATTGGCTTTAGTGCATTGAGTGGATTTACATCCAAAATTAAAACTTAATAGCTTTTATACCTTCATTGCATATTAAAATTGAAATTTGACACTTTCATTATACCAAAAATAACATTTTTTTGACACTTTCATTATATCATGTATGCCAAATAAAAAAAAGAAATATAAATCGAAGGTTATATATCCCTGGCAGAAGAGTCTCAAATACAATGGCGCACACTATCTGGATCACAATGTACGATGTTTCTTCCTCTTTTAGTACATTAAAAGAGAAGAAAACCGCCTTCCAGATTAGGAGCGCCGTATTACACAATCCTTGTAATATAGTGTTGGCCGTTATATTAAGGAGGGTGGCTTCTGCTTTTGGGGCATAATGGATCCATGCAATTGAGTTGGAGAGCGTCACAACCATCAAACTGGCAAAATGAAATACATGGATCCATTTATACCCTACACGCTCTTCTAAGAATTGAAATGGCCATGGCCAACTTAACGCTGTCACTCCTGAAACATAGAATAGTCAAAATTAAATTGCTGAAATCTATATCATTTTTGTTTTCAAAATTATTGGTAGGAGCTGCAGGTAGCAGGTACTTCATATTAAATAATAGCTTTAAACTTATAGCTTTTATACCTTCATTACATATTAAAATTAAAATTTGACACTTTCATTATACCAAAAATAACATTTTTTTGACACTTTCATTATATCATGTATGCCAAATAAAAAAAGAAATATAAATTAAAGGTTATATACCCGTGGCAGAAGAGTCTCAAATACAATGGCGCACACTATCTGGATCACAATGTACGATGTTTCTTCCTCTTTTAGCACAATAAAAGAGAAGAAAACCGCCTTCCAGATTAGGAGCGCCGTATTACACAATCCTTGTAATATAGTGTTGGCCGTTATATTAAGGAGGGTGGCTTCTGCTTTTGGGGCATAATGGATCCATGCAATTGAGTTGGAGAGCGTCACAACCATCAAACTGGCAAAATGAAATACATGGATCCATTTATACCCCACACGCTCTTCTAAGAATTGAAATGGCCATGGCCAACTTAACGCTGTCACTCCTAAAAAATAGAATGGTCAAAATTAAATTGCTGAAATCTATATCATTTTTGTTTTCAAAATTATTGGAAGGAGCTGCAGGTAGCAGGTACTTGATATTAAATAATAGCTTTAAACTTAAATAGCTTTTATACCTTCATTACATATTAAAATTAAAATTTGACACTTTCATTATACCAAAAATAACATTTTTTGACACTTTCATTAGAAGAAGAAGAAGAAGAAACGGTTGAAGTTACGCTCTGTCATGATAATCGGAATTCGAAGTCTAATTTTGCCTACTTGGTGTTTAAAATTGATGATTTTTTTGCCACCCAAAAAATCAGTCCCTTCCTTGGCGGTCTGTTGCAGCGACCTACATCTCACAGAGACGTCGCCATCGGTACCTTTTATTCGATGGACATTTACAATTAAAGTACTGTTTTCTCGAACAAACACGAATCGCTCATTAAACGTGATCATGCCATGTTCTTATACCAGTGACACACGGACATGTGTGCATAGAAATGAGATCATACTTAAAAATATATAAATAAAACGAGATTCATTGGCACTGGCAAGTCATTGGGATCTAACTTCTGGCAGCTAGTGACTAGTGACAAAAAAAGATTATTAGGGATAATTTTAATATTTCTACATGGCTTCCTGCTCCAACGAATGATACATTATATCATGTATGCCAAATAAAAAAAAAGAAATATAAATCAAAGGTTATATACCCGTGGCAGAAGTCTCAAATACAATGGCGCACTCTATCTGGATCACAATGTACGATGTTTCTTCCTCTTTTAGTACATTAAAAGAGAAGAAAACCACCTTCCAGATTAGGAGTGCCGTATTACACAATCCTTGTAATATAGTGTTGGCCGTTATATTAAGGAGGGTGGCTTCTGCTTTTGGGGCATAATGGATCCATGCTAATGAGTTGGAGAGCGTCACAACCATCAAACTGGCAAAATGAAATACATGGATCCATTTATACCCCACACGCTCTTCTAAGAATTGAAATGGCCATGGCCAACTTAACGCTGTCACTCCTGAAACATAGAATGGTCAAAATTAAATTGCTGAAATCTATATCATTTTTGTTTCAAAATTATTGGAAGGAGCTGCAGGTAGCAGGTACTTGATATTAAATAACAATGTTAACAAAAAATAACATCAGCAACACAGATAAAAGAATAAATTGGTAAAATGTATATGAACTTAATAGTTTAACTTCATGGGTTTAAGAAAGCCTTTATCTGAGGGTTTATTAACCTGCGAATGGCCATATCTTTCCGATTCTCTTGCGAGTCTACGCAGCTGAAGAAAAACCCGTGGCAGAAGAGTCTCAAATAGACTCTTTGAGTCCAATCAGGCTCATTGAGGTTGCTCCTACTTCTGACTGATAGTCATTTTCCACAGATCTCCAATATTCATATAGACCAGTCATTTCTGTGGCACCTGTCCAAATTGGTCCGTCATTGGAGAGAAAGTCCCGTAATGTACATTGCTTAATGCTTGTCTCTAAATGATCTTTGATTATTTTGATTTTGGTTTGTAGAATTGGTTGGCCTATAATTTTAGAGCTATTTATTAAACCCTGGCTGTTGTTTGTTATGTTTTGTAGGTCTATTCCTGCACATTCTGGTAAAATTACACTCTTTGTTGGCCTAAGTACATCCTGATTAGACCCTAGGTCAGCTAGCTTACTAAAATCTACGTGAAGGGAATTCCATTGAAAAATTCCACTTTTCCTAAACGCATTTTTACATATCTCTTGGGTCATGGTTTGTCTAATGATATATGAAAGATGCTGACAAAAAGACATCTTGACCACTTTCGGAGGACCGCTATTGATAATTTTTATCCTATTGCCGTTTTCATCCACGTTTCCTTTTGTCCAGAGGTCTGCGTGCTTCTTCCAATTGTTTTTAAGGTTCTTAAATATACCTACGTCTAAGGGCTGCAAAAGGTGAGTGGCATCCGTTAATATGCACAATAGCGTAATGTTTTTTTCCTTAGCAAATTCAGATACCTTCAGTGATATATGACTCGTTTGGCCATCCATAGTTAAAACAACCTTTTCATAACCCTTTGCAGCTAGCCATGAGGAAAACAATTCTTGCATACATTCGAAAAATACATCCTTCGTCATCCCTCCTTATTCGCTATGGAATTCCTTTACATCTTGTGGAACTGTTTCGAGGAAATTTTTGTTTATCATAGTACCCTTGTACACAACCTGCGGGGGGATACTCACCTTTAGGATTAACACAGGCCAACACGGTTAACCCATCCTTTTCATTCACACAATTTTTAAAAAGTTTTTAGATCTCTGTGCTAAAACAGGCACAGGTGGATTGTACCTAATCATAGTCTCGTTGCAGTTAAACCATATGGCAGGATTTGCAAAGTCATTCTCAGTAAGTTTTTCGTCTGTCAGAAGTTGTTCTTTTTGTGTAGTGAAAAAATTGTGAATTCTCTTCTGTCAAGGTCACCCTGCCCCCATGTGTTGGTTCCGCAATACGCACTGTCAGGTCATTGTTTTGTTTCAAAAAGTTGCCCATGAACCTTTCCCCTGGTATCCCATCTTTTAAAAAGTTTATGAGACAAATCCTTTTCTTTCGCTACCTGTCCCAAAGAGCTTCGTAATTGCTCCTTTGTTACTGGAAACTCGACTTTCTGGCAGTCCTTCACCAAGGTTACAGCTTCTGCCTCAACATCTTTACTAAAAATCGGAGGAGGTTCTCGTTTTGACAAAACGTTAACAGATATACCTTTTAAAAATATGTTCCGAAGTAGATAGCATAAAACCTGACGTCAGTCGACACACAAACACACAGACAACTTATTTTTATATATATAGAAGATTAATGGTATTGCTACAGTAAGTCCTAATTTTTCTCGATTATGTTTTATTACTATTTACAATCAAAGTTATACATTGCTGTTGACAAATGTTAATTAAGCTGATATTAACATGATACGATAAATATGTTTCTTCTTCAACAAATATACATACATCCTTGAAGCACTTTAAGTATTCAACTGCGTCTACTGCGTCATTAGTTAAATACGTTACATGTTACTTTATTATAGGTTATGTGTTATTATATTATATACATTAGATCTTACTGTCATTTGTCAGGCCTTCTCCCTAAAGGAGTGGAAAAGTATGGTTCATGTTCCACTGATGACTCATCTTCAAAATCTAAATAATATGAGTAACTTAACAGATTGGGAACTGGTGATAAGTGTCGACAAAAAAAAACCTCAGCGCCATCTAGCATTTGGCAACTAAACGCTAGATAATGTTTTATTTAATATTCGAAATTATTTTTGGAAATTATTAGGAATTAGAGCTCTTATTTAGCTAATCGAAAATAGAAATCAGATTGAAATGATAAGCACTATTCTAAAGGATTGCATATAGAATAAAAAAGTAAATAATAGTATGATTACTCTAAAGTCCATGTTATTAAATCAATTAAATTACTATTCTAGCCCAAGCATAATACATTTTTGCGTGAAATTTTTCTGAGAAGTGAAAGCATATATACGAACACTGCTCCAATTTTGTACAAATACATAATTGGTCACAACGCAACTAATTATGTAGTAACTACATAAATAGTCAATGTTACAAACACCAACGAAGCACTCTCGTATCACTTTTTTTTATTTGCTTTATATCCAATCGAATGCGTCTCCTGTCCAATGGTTCCGAACTCGGAATGCACGTTTAAATTGGCCTTCCCTCTACTTTTTACGATTATTGGTGTATATGTTTAGGCATAGGCAATACGTCACTGTAAACTGAATCTAGAACAAAGCTTTGACATACGGGAAGTAAGGAAACTATTGTTTTCCAAAACAATTCTGGTTCGAGATGCAGAGCTCTTTCAACCACCTATTTGCAACCTTGCTCACTATTTCTGACACCAATCTTGATCGTCGTAGTTTGTCACGAGAAACTTCTCCTGAGTACGAAATGCAATCTAGAAAATCTAGGTATGTTTGATTTTAGATGGTTTGCTGATTCTTATAAGTTTCCATGGTGGCGGTATATCTGTAGGTCATGGTTAATGCCATTTATAAACTTTAGGTATATTTGGCTTATGCTATTAAGCTTTTCAGTGTAAGCTTCCGTCATGGTTTATCTATGCATAAGATTGAATACCATCTAGAAAATCTGTATTTGACTGACTCAAGGTGGCAAGTTTTTCTATAGGGTTCGAAAACTTAAAATTATTTTGCGAGCTTGATTGTCTCAAGGATCCATTAGCATTCCTCTTTTCTTGTTCTCCCATGGAACAAGAAACGTTCAAGAGCTATTGCGAATATGTGGTTTGACTGAAAAGACTATGAAATGTTACGTTCCCTATGTCGATAATGATTTAAATCAAAGCGGATAAATACTACAGGGAACTCCCATGGCTGCTTCATTGCTCAAATGATATTTCCTTTGTGCAGATTTTTAATGTTTTCTTTGTAGGTATGCTAAAACATTTTTTTGGGATTGCCCTTTCCTGAGCTTAAAAAAAAATATCTGCTTTATTTAATAGGGGAAAAAAATCACGGTCCCCCAATGATTTAAGTTCTATTAAAACTTGATATCTCTATCACAAAACGGAAGGAATTAAAAGGTTTTCGTAACAAAAGAGCTTCGTAATTGCTCCTTTGTTACTGAAAACTCGACTTTCTGGCAGTCCTTCACCAAGGTTACAGCTTGTGCTTCAACATCTTCACGAAAAATCGGAGGAGGTTCTCGTTTTGACAAAACGTTAACAGATATACCTTTTAAAAATATGTCCCGAAGGAGATAGCATAAAACCTGAGTGGTTTGTAGCCCTCTTCGCCCAGGAAACATGCAATCATTGCAATGACTCATTCGGTCATTACATATACCATTACAGCATTGGTTATGATAATTGCCATCCTTGCCAATTTTTCCAGTGCCCTCTCGTCATTTTGCATTCCAATAATGTGCTGCGGTTTGATCCATGATGGGTTTGACGGATTCACACAGTCGCGGTTCTCGATCTTAGCACAAGTAAATATATATTGTAGGAAAATTTTTTTATACCGGAGCCATTTGGTGGCCCTATTCTAAGTTTTCTTTTTTCCCTATTCTTTGTTTGGGATTTTCGCTTTTTTATTGTTTTTATCTTTTTTTGTCAGCATGGAAGACGCCTCGATTTTATATAGGCAAAATATCCGCGTCGTTTTAGTTCTCATATTTTCTTTCTAGATTCTGCAGTCCGGTTTGTTTGTTCACTGTTGGTATTTTATTCTTGTTGGTCTTTGTAATGGCTGGGCAGTGTAGATCTTTGATAATAATTAGCGCAATTAGCACATGTGAAGACTGCGACCGCCGCAAATATCATACTCATTACTCTACTTACTGTAGGCTCCAGAAAGCACCTCAAATTGAGGATACAATAAATGGACAGGACTATGTTCATCATAATCCCGATCCTGTATCCCCAATTTTGTAGTGTTATTGTGCAAGTTCTGATGAACGCTGCCACGCAAAGTCATGCAATTGAGACAATAGATGCAAAAACAAATCCAATATGCACAATCATATGGTATCGTCGTAGCTTAACATTTATGATTTTCCAGATAATATTTTCTCTCCTTTTACAAACATTGAATTGGTTCCGACCAATTCAGATATGTGCCAGCAATTAAGGGTAGAAAAGGCCAATTTTTTTTTTAATGTCCATTGGCTTTATTACATATTAAAATTACCTTCATATTAATACCTTCATTACATTTTTTTGTTTATTAATACATATTAATACCTTCATTACATATTAAAATTAAGCTTAAAATACAAATTGGATTCCAAGCATATAGTTGGTAAAACTAATAAGTATCTACAGGAATTGAATTTTTATTTTTTTGACAAATTCAGCTTTCAAATCTTCATTATACCATGTATTCCAAATATAAAAAAAAAAAAAAAAAAAACAGAAATATAAATTAAAGGTTATATACCCGTGGAGCAAACGAATCGCAAATAATTGATGACAGTATTTGGGTCATGATGAACCAATATTTTTCCCCGCTTAAGACATCAATTGAAAAAAACAGTGTTTTCCAAATATTGATTCCTGTATTACAGATGCCCATGACAATATGGAACTGCGTGACCAATCTGGAACGAGCTGTTGAATGGGTCTAAAAACGAACCCATTTAATTGTGTTTATGACTGACACAAACATTAAAAAACTGAAGTGTAGTGCAGTTCCAAGGTTTGCGAGCCATGTAAAAGAGTATCCACGGGCCACTCCTGAAACATGGAATGGTCAAAATCCGGATCAAATACGTAAATTAGGAAGATTGGGAATACGGGAAGCTGGTCTAATCACCGAATTAATAATTTCCCTAGTCTCCCTCATATCTTTTCTGGTTTCGCCAAACTTCGAAACATAACACGTGGTTTTGACTTTCTAATCTGTGACTTATAAACGTTTTATGTTCTTTTAAATTTTTGCAGGTTAGCTAGTGAAGGACAATTATTATTTTTGTTCTATAAGTAATCTTTCCGCTGTGAGTATTTTAGAAGACCATTTGTCATCCATGGGTTTAGCGGTCGGTATTTTTTTGGTGGCACTTTATTTGGAGTTTTAGAACAAATAATCAATGAAAGGTTGTTTAACAATATCATGAAATTTATTAAAATTTATATCTAGTTCTTTTCTTTCACCAATAAAATCCTAAGTCTGCTGAAGAAGTTTAGCATTAAGCTGAGCAAGATTTTTTTTTCAGACAGATTAAAGAATCAGAGGCTTGGTTTGCTTATTTGGGATCAACAAATCACAAATTATTGGAAAATTGTCTGAAATTTCATTAATCAAAACAGTACTTTCATGTTCAACTAGAGAAGAAACTATATTATTTAATAAAGTAGCTGACTTTTTAGTAACTCTAGTTGGAATCATGATCGTGGGTAAGAGGCATTGAGTCAGCATCACTTAAAGAAAATCAGCTGGTACTGAGTTATTATTCTTCAGGAAGTTTATAGTAAAATCACCCATTAATATTATTTCACAAGGTTGCTGATGCATAGACAAAATAACTTCATTAAACACTTGAAAAAATAACAAAGAAGAACCACTTGGTGGTATATGCACTTCTCCCACAATTATCACCTCCCGGGATGAAGTATATACCTCAATGAACAAAGACTCAAAAATACCTTCAGCATGTTTTGACAGATCTTCACGTATCTTATAATTCAAAGTATCTATTATATAAATTGCAAGACCATCTTTGCTCATAGTTATGCGTGGTCACTTTTTAAAGCATACCCTGGAATGTCGAGAATTACGTCAGATGTTTTTGTGACAAAAGTTTTGCAGAGATCGATGATATCTGGATAAGAACAATCCACACACAAAAGTTTCAATTGATCAAACGATGACGATAAAACTTGTGCATTTAAGTGCAGAATCCCGAGGCAATCACGATGACTGGAAGCTTTTTTCATTAACCCTGAGTTTGTACTTAGTATTAAGCACATTAAATTACTAACATTAGGGTTACTTCCCACATGTCCATTTAAAATTTAAACCGAATTCAGGGGATTCATTTCACGTAAATTTAGATAATTGGATCTCTAAGGAAATATTTGTGAAATTTCTGCCGAGCTCTTTTGCTTTTCACCCATCTAATCAGAATAACATCATGTGTGCACGTCAGGCCCGATAAATTATATTTTCTTTGTGCAGCCACAGTAGTTGTGAAGTATTTGTAACAATGTAGTAGAAAATGATACACGCCAGTCATGTCTCCCTCCACTCACATTGCTGTACAATTTATAGAAAGTTATTCGACTCTATTGCTATTCGAATGCATTCCTCGCGCAAAATTGTTTTAGAAATGTTTCTTCTTGTTAATATTTATGGTTGGGTTGCTGCTCTGCGGCGGTCTCCACAGCTACGTGGTAGGCTTTTATTCATTATATAGATATTTTATTTAAAAAAACAATACTAAAAATTGCCAAAAAGCCTTATGGCTTGTGTGGCAATTGAACCTTATTGTTAGTTGTCTTATAAATGAGGTTGCTGTCTTAGTGAAACAGTAGACTGGTTGACATTATCCTCCTCTTGTAATTTTTTCACATAACTTTTTGCATAGTTGGTTTTTCTCGCAATTTTTCCTTCAAAGAGCTCCATTGGGTTAGACAGCTTCACTTGGTTCTAAAAAGCACATTTAGCTATGTGGAGCTGGTTAAAAATCTTATTCAAGGATTTATGATTGACTTCATTCTAAATTTCATTTTCTGATAAATTTTTCCAGTGGTTTTGAATCTGAAAATATTTAGATTATTTATTTTTTCATCATCACTGGCGTTGAATGTTGAATGTTGAATTTAAAGAAATAATAAAGAAAAGGATATATCCCTATGAATATATTAATATCTATGAAAAACAAGTGACACAAAATTACCTTCAATAGACAAATTTTATTTTAGATATTCACAGGGGAAAATATTTCTGAAGAAGAATATATAAGAGTAAAGTGGAAATCATTTAAATGTAAACTTATTAGTTTACACTTAATTATGCCTAGGGAGTGATGTTTTAGTTTTATCAGATGTCGTTGAAAATTCTAGAAAAGTATATTTAAACAATTATAAACTACATCCATTGCACTTCTTCTCAGCACCAGGACTAACATAAGAAGCTTTTCTCAAAGACTCTGAAACTAAAATTCCATGATTTTCTGACTAATTTATACTAAAATTACACTTGTACTAAATTATTATTGTTACTTTTTGTTATTGTTACTTTTAGCTGACAAGCAGACAATTATTGTTACTTTTAGCAGACAAGATGGTAAAAGAATTATTGTTTATATAATATTTTAAAGCTAATATACCATATTCTTAAGCCAATAATATTCTTAAAACAGCTAATAAATTCTATTTCAAATACGAAATTTTATTTTAATTGGAAATTAGCAACAATCAAAGCCATGGAAAAAAATTAACTTTTTTCTTTACAATCCGTTTCAGCAAATTATTACCAAAAATAAAATTTTTTTGACACTTTCATTATATCATGTATGCCAAATAAAAAAAAAGAGAAATATAAATCAAAGGTTATAGATACCCGTGGCAGAAGAGTCTCAGTTGAAATGGTGCACACTATCTGGATTACAATGTACGATGTTTCCTCCTCTTTTAGTACATTAAAAGAGAAGAAAAACGCCTTCCAGATTAGGAGCGCCGTATTACACAATCCTTGGAATAACGTGTTGGTCGTTATATTAAGGATGGTGGCTCCTGGTTTTGGGGCATAATGGATCCATGCAATTGAGTTAGCGAGAATCACAACCATTAAAATGGCAAAATGAATTACATGCATCCATTTATACCCCACACGCTCTTCTAAGAATTGCCAAGGCCAACTGAAAGCTGTCACTCCTGAAACATAGAATGGTCAAAATTAAATTGCTGAAATCTATATCATTTTTGTTTTCAAAATTATTGGAAGGAGCTGCAGGTAGCAGGTACTTGATATTAAATAACAATGATAGCAAAAAATAACACCAGCAACACAGATAAAAGAATAAACTGGTAAAATGTATGTGAACTTAATAGTTTAACTTGATGGGTTTAAGAAAGCCTTTACCTGAGGGTTTATTAACCTGCGAATGGCCTTATCTTTCCGATTCTCTTGCGAGTCTACGCAGCTGAAGAAAAACACCTAATATTTCATAGTCGCTCAAACAAGCACGGGCAATTATAAGGCTATAAAACACCCCTAAACCTATTAGTGTTATGTACAAAATATAGTCATTCCCTTGGGACCTAATTAGAGTCACAAGGGTTATACATGACACCTTACAGCATTAACAAATGAAAAAAAAACATATGGATTTTTCATGTTACTTAATCATGAATAGGCAGGTGTAATACTTCAGAATAGAATTACCTTAAACCGCATTTACAGCGAGATAAGGTGGACTGCATCCTCCTGTAGAACGTCTCGCTGTTGAATCGATGAGGTGACGCAATTAGTGGGTGGTATGGGGTGTGGCCTCACACTGGTACTTCCATTCCGCGTTACTCCACTCCAAATCAACTGCATTTTTGAAAGAATTAATCAATTCACCAGTGACAGGCTCATTGGAAAGGCTGTTCCAAGTTGAGACAGCACGTACTGAGAAAAAGTTCGTCCTCTCTCTGCGTCTGGAGTGCTTCTATTGCAGCTTCATTGATTGGCCTCGCGTCATAGTGGCAAGGGAGGGAGTAAAAATGGAGTTAGCCATGTTGTTTTGGTAAATTTTCTTGACAAAAATAACATCTCCTCTGTGCTGCTGGTAAACCAATGTGGGTATCTTTAGGTGACGCAGACGTTCAGGGTAGGGAAGCTGTTGGTGTGGGGCACAAAGCTTAGTTGCTCTTCTCTGTACGCTCTCTAGGGCTGCCACATCTCCCTTATATTGAGGATTTGTAACGGGGCAGCCAAACTCCAAATGTGGTCTTACAAGAGCATTATATAATTTTCTTATTATCAGAGGATGGCGTGATGATTTGAAAAAAAAATTAGCTGAAATTAAAGATCAGAGTTACCGTCTCCTTAATTTACAGCTTTTCAAAAATTAATTTTTGTACTAATTTATTTGTCAGTTCAATCTATAGAGTCACAAGGGTTATACCTGAAACCTTACAGCATTAAAAAACGCAAAAAAAAAGATTTTTCATGGTACTTAATCATGAATAGGAAGGGATAATACTTCAGCATTAGAAATCAGAATTAGAACTGATTAGAATTCAAATTATTTTAATATTAAATAAAAAAAACAAGTTTTATTAACGGAAAGTAAGGAGCGGCATTAGAACATAAAACGAACAGATATTACTTCGTATATGAAAGGGGATGCTTCCTCATAAATGTCCCGCTCTTTACGTTAAAGTTTGACTCTTTCTCTCAACTCTTCTTTTTAAAACAGTAAAAAACTTTAGCGCAAAGAGCGGAGCGTTGATGAGGAAGCAGCCCCTTTCATATACCAAGTAATCCAATGATTTTGAAAAAAAAGAGCGGGGGAGGAATCCTAGTTGCCCTCCAATTTCTTCCAATTTTTCTTATTAGTAAAAGATATACGTAGCATATAAATTAGCTTACGTAAAGAACTTTTTATTCTCATGTTTTTATTACATATATGAGAGGGTTCGCCCCCTCGTCAGTACGTCGCTCTTTACACTATATCTTAAATTTTGTCCCAATTCATTAAGATTGACCCCTGAATCACAAAAGCCGTAGAATAAATAGTTGACATTACCAAAAATACTTTAGCGTAAAGCGAGCTATTATGAGGAGGTGAGCCCCTCATATGGGTAATAATTTCTGTTTGTTTTCCCAAAGTACACTTCCCAATAACCATTACTAAATGTAAGCACTGGTCAATGTTTGTGAGTTGTAGCCCCTCCCACGGGGACTGTTGGGGAGTAAGTCGTCCCCAAAGACATAGTCATAATGTTTTTCGACTACGCTGAATAAAATGGCTATCTCGGAATTTTGATCCGATGACTTTGGGAAAATAATTAGCGTGAGAGGGGGCCTAGGTGCCCTCCAATTTTTTTGGTCACTTGAAAAGGGCACTAGAACTATTTATTTCCGTTAGAAGGAGCCCTCTCGCAACATTCTAGACAACTGGGTCGATACGATCACCCCTGGGGAAAAAACAAATAAACACGCATCCATGATCTGGCTTGTGGCAAAAATACAAAATTCCACATTTTTATAGATAGGAGCTTGAAACTTCTACAGTAGGGTTCTCTGATTTGCTGAATTTGATGGTGTAATTTTTGTTAAGATTCTATGACCTTTAGGGGTGTTTCCCCCTATTTTCTAAAATAGCGCACATTTTCTCAGGCTCATAACTTTTGACGAGTAAGACTAAACTTGATGAAACTTATTTAGTTAAAATCAGCATTCAAATGCAATTCTTTTGATGTAGCTATTGGTATCAAAATTCCATTTTTTAGAGTTTCGGTAACTATTGAGCCGGCTCGCTCCTTACTACAGTTCTTTACCACGAACTGTTTGATTGGTAAAATTCATCGAGCGCTTACATTAATTAAGAGACTTGTGGCTTCACGAATATGGGCTACAGACTAGTTGTATAAGTCTCTCTGTTGAAAGTATAGGGTTCGGGGGAAGAAGGTCTTTAAGGAATTATTCACCCCCATAGAGCAACACAACCCCCATAGGAGGTTGTGTTGAATACAACACAACCACCAGATCATATGCCTGCTTTCTCAATTAATTAACAAAACAGTAAGAAAATTGCTTACTTTCTGGTTTTTGTTCTTCAATAGTGGTCCGGTAATCAGGTGTAGTGTATATCCGGTAATCAGGTTTCATTGTAGTTGGTTTGGTTGTTTCCATTGCATTTGAGATCTGCAACAAAGTAAAAAAGATAAGTCAAAGCGAAGGAGAGCAGTGTAAATACCCCTTGTGTCTTCTTATACCAGAGCAACATTTATGCATTACTGAAACCAAGAATTATCTCCAGTATTTTCCTACTAGATGCTGAGAAATTTGAATTATTCTTTAATGAAAAATTTTTCCAAAACTGTTAGAGCTTTCTTACTTTTTCTGCAAGGAATTCAACAGCTGTATCCTTTCCATCACTAGGGAATCAGTTAAGAATTGAATAAGGATGACTTGAAGGGGCAGCAACATAATCTTCGTTTCTTAACTAATTTATCTACTTTGGGTTGCCTCCTCGTAGTAGCATAATATTTTTGTAGGCATGAATATATAATAATAATAATAATAATAATAATAATAATAATAATTTATTTATCACCCACTTTACAAAACAGAGGTTAAGTGGAGTAAAATGCAAAAAAAAAACAGCAAAAGTAATTACAAGAAACAAATTTTATCACATACAGAAAAAAGACAGATAAGGCGATGAAAACATCCTAGCCTATAAATCGCTTCAATAGCTAGATTGGCAGATAATTTTTCGAAAGCACCAGTAATATCTGTCACACAATATTTTTTAACCAGTTTTGTATTCTGGTAAGAACGAGGTAGATATAAAAGAAATTTGCAGTACCGGTATTAATCTATGCGAATACGTTTTAAATCACTATTTAACAGAAGTGGCCTAATACCAGAACAGAAGAGTATAGAATGATTGCAAAAATTTGAGTAAAGCCGAATCAGCGCTCTTCTCCTATAGTGTTCATATTGTAGGAATTTTTTTTTTTATACCGGAGCCATTTGGTGGCCCTATTCTAAGTTTTCTTTTTTCCCTATTCTTTGTTTGGGATTTTCGCTTTTTTATAGTTTTATCTTTTTTTGTCAGCATGGAAGACGCCTCTATTTCATACAGGCAAAATATTCGCGTCGTTTTAGTTCTCATATTTTCTTTCTACATTCTGTAGTCCGGTTTGTTTGTTCACTGTTGGTATTTTATTCTTGTTGGTCTTTGTAATGGCTGGGCAGTGTAGATCTTTGATAATAATTAGCACATGTGAAGACTGCAACCGCCGCAAATATCATACTCATTACTCTACTTACTGTAGGCTCCAGAAAGCACCTCAAATTGAGGATACAATAAATGGACAGGACTATGTTCATCATCCTCCCGATCCTGTATCCCCAATTTTGTAGTGTTATTGTGCAAGTGCTGTTGAACGCTGCCACGCAGTCATGCAATTGAGACAATTGATGCAAAAACAAATCCAATATGCACAATCATATGGTATCGCCGTAGCTTAACATTAATGATTTTCCACACAATATTTTCTCTCCTATTACAAACATTGATTTGGTTCAGCCGTTGTCCAGTTGAAAATGGGAAAAATTTTCTTCTTGGCAAACAAAGCGAATGGTGCACTGTTTTTTGCTAACTGTTAATATATTCCTCTTTTTAGCAGCAATAGGTAAACTAAATGTGATAAAATTTACCAAATCACAAATATTAACTCTTTGCAAAAAACCTGAATGAACTAAACAATTATAGAATTCATCTTTACCATGTGGCTATTTTAAAAAAAATCCGCTCTATTAGAAACACAATTCTTTTAGAAACACGTCATCACAATCTGGATGACGATGTAAGACGCTTCCTCCTCTTTCAGCACATTAAGAGAGAAGAAAAATGTCTTCCAGATTAGCAGCGCCGTATTGCACGCTCCTTCCAATATGTTGCTTGTGGTGATCTTAAGTAGGGTGGCTCCTGGTTTTGGGGCATAATGAATCCAAGCGATTCATTCACAAATCGATCACTCCATGGGTATGAGACTAGAGAGGCAGATAATTTGATTGTTGAGTACCGAGACACCACACGTGCAGCTTTCGGAATTAGGTATTTAGCTCCGGCTATTTGGAATGATATCCCAGCTGGCATTAGGGAGGCAGAACATATTGGGTCGTTTAAAGTAAAATTAAAAAATATTCATTGGGAGTGGGGAAATATTTTTTTTTTAATTATTGTTAGCCTTCATTTATGTATATTCTGGTGTTAAGGGGTTATTTGAACGAATTCAATAAATTACTCAACGTTACACACCCAATGAATTTCCTCCATCTTTGGTCAACTTCGAAGTGACGAAACGACGAAACCATTCCCAACAGGAAATTATTTTCCTTTTGAAATTCAAAAAAAAAAATCAATTAAAAAAGTCAACCAAAAAGAATTTGTTATATGTTACACATCTACCACAAGCAGACAAACACAGGATTTTATCTGGGGTAATAAAAGAAACACTTAAAATTTTATAATAGTACCCAGACCATCCTCTGGAAGAGGCCAGAAATTTAGGATTTTGGGTAACTTTGCCCTTAAACATCCGTAAAACAGGATGTTTTACGACTTCGCAAAATATATAATTAGGGAAATCTCTCTTTGCTTACTTTCGGAATTTTCTTGCTGAACAATTGCTTTTACAAGTAAATTTGTTCTTCAAACCTTTTATTTATATCCGCGTCGTTTTAGTTCTCATATTTTCTTTCTACATTCTGTAGTCCGGTTTGTTTGTTCACTGTTGGTATTTTATTCTCGTTGGTCTTTGTAATGGCTGGGCAGTGTAGATCTTTGATAATAATTAGCGCAATTAGCACATGTGAAGACTGCAACTGCCGCAAATATCATACTCATTACTCTACTTACTGTAGGCTCCAGAAAGCACCTCAAATTGAGGATTTAATAAATGGACAGGACTATGTTCCATCATAATCCCGATCCTGTATCCCCAATTTTGTAGTGTTATTGTGCAAGTGCTGTTGAACGCTGCCACGCAGTCATGCAATTGAGAAAATTGACGCAAAAACAAATTCAATATGCACAATCATATGGTATCGCCGTAGCTTAACATTAATGATTTTCCAGACAATATTTTCTCTCCTATTACAAACATTGAATTGGTTCCGACGTTGTCCAGTCGAAAATTGGAAAAATTTTCTTCTTGGCAAACAAAGCGAACGGTGCACTGTTTTTTGCCAACTGTTAATATATTCCTCTTTTTAGCAGCAATAGGTAAACTGAATGTGATAAAATTTACCAAATCACAAATATTACTCTTTGCAAAAAACCTGAATGAACTAAACAATTATAGAATTCATCTTTACCATGTGGCTATTTTTAAAAAAACCCGCTCTATTAGAAACACAATTCTATTAGAAACACGTCATCACAATCTGGATGACGATGTAAGACGCTTACTCCTCTTTCAGCACATTAAGAGAGAAGAAAAACGTCTTTCAGATTAGCAGCGCCGTATTGCACGCTCCTTCCAAGATGTTGCTTGTGATCTTAAGTAGGGTGGCTCCTGGTTTTGGGGCATAATGAATCCAAGCGAATCATTCACAAATTGATCACTCCATGGGTATGAGACTAGAGAGGCAGATAATTTGATTGTTGAGTACCGAGACACCACACGTGCAGCTTTCGGAATAAGGTATTTAGCTCCGGCTATTTGGAATGATATCCCAGCTGGCATTAGGGAGGCAGAACATATTGGGTCGTTTAAAGTAAAATTAAAAAAATATTCATTGGGAGTGTGGAAATATTTTTTTTTAAATTATTGTTAGCCTTCATTTATGTATATTCCGGTGTTAAGGGGTTATTTGAAGGAATTCAATAATTTACTCAACGTTACACACCCAATGAATTTCCTCCATCTTTGGTCAACTTCGAAGTGACGAAACGACGAAACCTTTCCCAACAGGAAATTATTTTCCTTTTGAGATTCTAAAAAAAAATCAATTACAAAAGTCAACCAAAAAGAATTTGTTATATGTTACACATCTACCACAAGCAGACAAACACAGGATTTTATCTGGGGTGGGGTAATAAAAGAAACACTTAAAATTTTATAATAGTACCCAGACCATCCTCTGCAAGAGGCCAGAAATTTAGGATTTTGGGTAATTTTGCCCCGGCTATACCTCTAGTACGTCTCTTTTTATTCCTCCCCAGGCCTTAGGGAGCCTTTGGCTGATTATGTAAATTATCACCATTTAGAAAAAAAATACATTAGTAAATGCATGAAGAGCAATACCAATATAAAACAAAATGAAAAATGAACATACCTTAGACCACGTAGGTAGACCAATTCAAACCATGTAAAGCATTTTTCTTCGAATTAGTTTTCTGCTGATTATAAAAACAAGTCAAATAAATTGGCTATTCATGTGGAAAGCAATAAAACGCTTATTAAAGGGCTGAGATTTTTCATTTTTTTTAGATTGCTCCATATAAATTTTTTTTAAAGCCTTTAAACTTGTAGTAAAAGGGATCCAACCTCAACAGATACATGGAGCTAAATAGCCAATTTACTCATCGTGTTGGTATAATTAACTGATTTTAGAATCTCTTATGTTCGACTGATTTATTGTTACTTTTAGCAGACAAGATGGTAAAAGAATTATTGTTTAAATAATATTTTAAAGCTAATATACCATATTCTTAAGCCATTAATATTCTTAAAACAGCTAATAAATTGTATTTCAAATAAGAAATTTTATTTTAATTGGAAAATAGCAACAATCAAAGCCAGGGGAAAAAATTAACTTTTTTCTTTACAATCCGTTTCAGCAAATTATTATTGAGGTTTTACATATTTTCGTCAAATTCAAAGAATAGCGTATATGCAGTCCGAATCGTAATTTGTAAGAATGGAGATGTGACAAATAGCTCAGAAACTTTATTCTAAGTATTTTGTTTCAGCGCCACTCCATCCACCTTGTGTTCTCCGTCCAACTATCCAAAGTGTGGCCCAATGCGTGGTCATATTATTTTCGTAAATAAGTGGCTCAGATTAACTGTTAGATGAAGGAAGAAACAATATCTTATTAGATTGAAAACACTTACTTCGAAGAACTCCTGGGCAGAGCTGGGAAGCTTAACCCATAGAAATGCCACAGGATAGGCGATACAATACCGAACCACAAAGCATAGGATATTCCTTAAAAACCGGGCCAGTTCTTTCAAATGATCGGGGAACAACCAGAAGAGAAGCTGAAACAAAAAAAAACATAAACATATGATATGATGAATGTAGCCCACCCCTTATTGTACCTCTTTTTTTCACAAAATTTTATTATTTTAAATTAAATGAACCTCGTGTTTAAGGAGTTATTCCAAATTATTGGAACAAAAAACAAACTTTGGAGTCAAAAGCAAGTTTCTAAGGAGGAGGCGGTCTCCCTCCTCTATGTAATAGTTTCTATTTGTTTTGAATTTTAATGTTGACTGTTGACTTTGAATTGAGAACTACTAAATAGTCTATATTCTCTAAACAGACAAAAAAAAGACTATCTGGATTACAATGTACGATGTTTCCTCCTCTTTTAGTAGATTAAAAGAGAAGAAAAACGCCTTCCAGATTAGGAGCGCCGTATTACACAATCCTTGGAATAACGTGTTGGCCGTTATATTAAGGATGATGGCTCCTGGTTTTGGGGTATAATGGATCCATGCAATTGAGTTAGCGAGAATCACAACCATTAAAATGGCAAAATGAATTACATGCATCCATTTATACCCCACACGCTCTTCTATGAATTGCCAAGGCCAACTGAACGCTGTCACTCCTGAAACATAGAATGGTCAAAATTAAATTGCTGAAATCTATATCATTTTTGTTTTCAAAATTATTGGAAGGAGCTGCAGGTAGCAGGTACTTGATATTAAATAACAATGATAGCAAAAAATAACACCAGCAACACAGATAAAAGAATAAACTGGTAAAATGTATGTGAAATTAATAGTTTAACTTAATGGGTTTAAAAAAGCCTTTACCTGAGGGTTTATTAACCTGCGAATGACCTTATCTTTCCGATTCTCTTGCGAGTCTACGCAGCTGATGAAAAACACCTAACATTTCATAGTCGCTCAAACAAGCACGGGCAATTATAAGGCTATAAAACACCCCTAAACCTATAAGTGTTATGTACAAAATATAGTCATTCCCTTGGGACCTAATTAGAGTCACAAGGGTTATACATGACACCTTACAGCATTAACAAATGCAAAAAAAACATATGGATTTTTCATACTACTTATTCATGAATAGGCAGGTGTAATACTTCAGAATAGAATTACCTTAAACCGCATTTACAGCGAGATAAGGTGGACTGCATCCTCCTGTAGAACGTCTCGCTGTTGATTTGATGAGGTGACGCAATTAGTGGGTGTTGTGGGGTGTCGCCTCCCACTGGTACTTCCATTCCGCGTTACTCCACTCCAAATCAACTGCATTTTTGAAAGAATTAATCAATTCACCAGTGGCAGGCTCATTGGTAAGGCTGTTCCAAGGTGAGACAGCACGTACGGAGAAAAAGTTCGTCCTCTCTCTGCGTCTGGAGTTCTTCTATTGCAGCTTCATTGATTGGCCTCGCGTCATAGTGGCAAGGGAGGGAGTAAAAATGGAGTTAGCCATATTGTTTTGGTAAATTTTCTTGACAAAAATAACATCTCCTCTGTGCTGCTGGTAAACCAATGTGGGTATCTTTAGGTGACGCAGACGTTCAGGGTAGGGAAGCTGTTGGTGTGGGGCACAAAGCTTAGTTGCTCTTCTCTGTACGCTCTCTAGGGCTGCCAATATTGAGGATTTGTAACGGGGCAGCCAAACTTCAAATGTAGTCTTACAAGAGCATTATATAATTTTCTTATTATCAGAGGATGGCGTGATGATGTGAAAAAAAAATTAGCTGAAATTAAAGATCAGAGTTACCGTCTCCTTAATTTACAGCTTTTCAAAAATTAATTTTTGTACTGATTTATTTGTCAGTTCAATCTATAGAGTCACAAGGGTTATACCTGAGACCTTACAGCATTAAAAAACGCAAAAAAAAGATTTTTCATGGTACTTAATCATGAATAGGAAGGGATAATACTTCAGCATTAGAATTCAGAATTAGAACTGATTAGAATTCAAATTATTCTAATATTAAATAAAAAAACAAGTTTTATTAACGGAAAGTAAGGGGCGGCATTAGAACATAAAACGAACAGATATTACTTCGTAAAAATGCGGTTAAAAAAAGGGAAGATTTGAAATCACAGAAAATAGTATACAATTTTTAGATTATTTGCCAAAATTTTTTCATCTTTTATATTGTGTAGCAATTGTAAAACCTTTTGGCCTTTGTGTTGAGTTGAAACTGTAAAATACTGAAGCTGATATGCTACTAACATTCCAAATGTAATATGACTCATCCTCACTTTTTTAGTTAAAAAAAAAACTAGCAGCCTTATCAAATACAGCTGGAAAACGACTGGCATTTGATCCTGGAGCACTGTTTGGATTAGCATTTTAAACATTTAGACTTGAAATTAATATTTCTTCACTTCCAAAAATATTTAGAAAATAAAACACATCAATTTTGAAAAGATAATAATCAATATAAAAATAAAAGATCAGATAGGAAAAAAATTAATATTAAATTTTAGAAACTAATGTACAATTTTAAGATCGTTTTTCAAAATATGTTTCATTTTCTATCTTGTTTAGTAATTGTAACATTTGTGTCTGTGCCTCATGTTGGGTAGAAATTGGAAAATTCCGAAGTTGATCTACTACTAGCATACCAAATCTGTGTGAATTCATCCTCACTTTTTTAGTTCTCAAAAAAGCTAGCAGCCTTTTCAAATGCTTTTTCTAAAGTAGCAGGAAAACAACTGGCATATAATCCTGGAGTATTTGCTGTAATACTTTCAACATTTACGCTTGATTTGATTTTTTCTTTGAAAATGTTGCTGTCCATTTTTAGTTTTTTAGAAGGGGGTGCAGTTGTCTCTGCCCCCCATTTAGTCTAACCACAACCAAGCTTCCTGGCACCCTGAAATGTTATTTTAATTGATTGTGTATAGCGTTTAGAGGGATATGGTCCAGGATTCTGCTGAAGACCTACTTGGCTATCAGACATATAAGCATTGTCCATAGATGGAGGGATTGATTGTGGCCAAAAAGTCATGTTTGTAGTTCCTTGTTCTGATTCTACTAGTCTGGACTGAAGTTGACAGCTCCTCACAAACATCCTTGAACCAGACTGGTTCCCAACTTTAGATGGGCTTGTCCCAATGATATTGTTTCTGACAACCTGAAATAGGAGCACTTTGGTAATTCAAACACCTTAGTATCAAGGCTATCTGCAAATATTCCTGAAGGGAGATGGCAAGAGCCTATGTTATTTTATATTTTTTTAAGAACAAGAGTAATAAAACAGTTTCTTCTTCACAAAATCATTAAGTAAATTATAAATAGTAATTATATGTATTGCAAGTTATTTCATATCTTTTTATGTAATAATATTTTGAGGATATCATTTATTAAGTGATTAAGCCATGATGATATGTTAAGTTATTGCAGAGAAATCTTCTGCATTGGAAGCTGTGGGAAATTGTGTCTAATATTTGGGGAAAAGTAATTTATTGAATTTTTAATTTTTTTGAACAGTTGTTCTTTGAAATTGTAAAGTAATTTCATTCCTTGAAATATTCATTATTTTCATTAATCAAGATAACACTTTTCACAATTTTCAAGATAATACTTCTTAGATTTTGAATATATTTGTTTTAAAATTCTTTTTCAATTGAAAACCTAAAAATTCATGGCTAATTTGAAGACTATCAACTTTAGCTTTCTGAGTATGCAAGACTCTACTGAAAATCTATAAGGGCTATTTTGGAAGCACGGATTTCATAAAACTGCCATCATAAAACACAACTAACAGTGCACTTCAACACACAAAATACATACCTACCAAGTTGTTGGTGATTATTCTCACCAACATAATAGCAAAAAAAGTCATTAAAAGCTATCAGGATAATACCTTGGAATGTCAAAAACCAAGACAAGTGAGCAGGCCAGACTTCAAATTATTTGTCATTGGCTATTACTACTCTGATGTCTTACAGGTTTTTGGTTCAGTCACTGATAAAGTACAATATCTTTTATTCAAATATCTATATTAAATCATGTATGATAGCATTGCAATTCCACAAAAATTATTCGTGCCAGATGCAACCTATTCTTGCAACTGTCTATTATTAAGAATTATAGAAAAATTTAGGACAAATTGCTTTAATACATACCTTATCAGATCTTGGCTCTTCTCCAGTAAAAAAGGGCAAACTTGTTACAGTTGTGTCAGCTTATGCATCAATACATGTTGGAGCATCATTAGTGAAATAAGCATCACAAGAAATGTCTTGAATGGAGAAATACTTTTGGGATTTCTGAAAGACAAAAAGTGAATAAGATATTAATAGTTCTAAATTTAGAAATACCAAGTATACTAATATATGAATTTTGTTTTTAGACAAGGGCTAAGTAGACTAATAAATCTTAGCCTTTATGCCGGGACGAACATTGGCATCACTTCTTCAATGTGTGAGCATTGATTTTTATATAAGTATTAATTTAAAAAAATAATGGTTCGTGAGAAGTATATAATTTGGGTTCTATAATTGTAGATTAGGGAGGGGGGATAAAGTATAGTGGAAGTGTCCTCAAAATATGTTAAACATAATTTTTTGTATATTACAAAATAAGAATTATTTTCTTAACATGTTCCCTTTTCAAAAGCCCCAGATTTTCCTTAATTTCATATTTAATTGAAATTCTATAAATACTGTTAAAAAAAGGCTCGATTTTTTTGTTATGCTATTTGGTCTAAATGAGACTAGGCTATATACAGGATTGCCCTTAGCATAGGTAGGTTATGAAATGCAAGGTAAATAACAAATTAACTTACATCAAATCTGTCAGTTTTGTGGTCTTCAAGCTCCAAGTTGCTGATTCTTCCACCCCAGTCTCAGGTTTAAAGCCTTGGTCCTTCAGGGTAGAACTAATGTGGTCCCATGTGAAGACTTATTATTACTCCAAAATCAGCTATCAACAAGGAACAATGTTTCTTTCATACGAAACTTATGCAAACTAAATGGTTTTATTGAAAGTCATCTAAAACTACTTGTTCACATAATTAGAACTAGAATTACGAATACGAGTAACAGAACTCAGGCAGAATTTTCACTGTATCACACTGCAGCTAAAACTACTTGATCACATAACTTGAACTAGAATTATGAATACGAATCACAGTCAGAATTACGAATATACATGACAAAAGTACAGCACGTGTCCACTGCAATCCGCTCTGACTATAAATCTCACTATCAACACTCCTGACTTAAAGGGTTCTCTCAAAATATAACATAACAAGACCAAAGGTTTCGATGAGATCCCATAAATTTCATATTTGATCCAGACAATTGCGTCTTGTAGATCTGGTCTTCGCCAGACTCCTTGAATATCTGTACTATTTAATATTTGACCAATGACTGGTCTTCCGAGAAAACAAAGTTCAGGTTTGGATTCAGCATATGGTTTTTACCCTATCTTTGATCGAAGCTTCCTGCCTTGCTTCTACCAAATATCCGTTTTTGGCCGGATTCCCGGTGAACTACTTGTCCAGCAAAAACTAAACCTCAAAATAAATTAAGTACATCCCCCTAATCTTATATCGAAACTCTAATCAACTTCAGATAAACTTTAAACTTAAAAAAAAAATCAGGCTTTGGCCGATTCCGGGCGAACTATTTGCCCGGCGAGCCCTATTTGCTCTCCTTACCACTATATCGAACCTATTATTAACTTTAAATTTTACTTTTTAAAATTTTCCGGTTTAGGCCTAGTTCCGGGCAAACTGTATGTCCGGGTAGAAAATAATTGTCATATAAGGATTCAGTATATTTTCTTACCCCTAAACTGAACATTTAATCAACTATAAATAAAACTTTTAATTTTTTTTCCGGCTTTGGCCGGATTCCGGGCAAACTAATCGTCCGAATCTGATCACCCGTTCCAAATTTACGCATGACTCAATATTGCGGATTCCCCCTTCCTCCACTCCCCCTACGACTATCGGACCGAGCAAATTTTTATTTACAAGTCAGTTTGATCGGGTCCCTGATACCATACGGGCCATACTCATAGCGCCGCCCACTACGCTTGCGACATTTAAAGCGAGACAAACATGCGGGTTTAGAAAGTTCGTATCTTTTTTTTGCTTTGTTCAAAATATGAAGTGTTGGGAGCCAGCGCTGGTGCAAGACCGATTGAGTTTCAGTAGGGACGTTCACTATCGCTAGTGGTGCTAGTGTGATTGCTGTTCGAGTGTGTCCCACTTTTTCCAGGTCTTGGCGCTACTGTCTAGTGTTATTTTGCTCTGCTTCACAATATAGGAGGATAGGAGGATGGATTTTAAGATGTAGGCCAAAGCCAGCCATACCAAATCTGTTTTCAAAGGGACAAATCTGTTTTCAAAGTGTCGATATGTCTAAATTTTATGTCACAGTGTTCAAAGTGTATTAAAAGTATTATTTTGCTCTTCAAAGTGTGTTATTTTGTTCTGTTTTGGGGAGACCGGAAATCTCGAAAAACGGTTAGAATGGTGGGATCGGCGTATCTGGGACCCGATCAAACTGACTTGTAAATAAAAATTTACTCGGTCCGATAGTCGTAGGGGGAGTGGAGGAAGGGGGAATCCGCAATAGTGAGTCATGCGTAAATTTGGAACGGGTGATCAGATTCGAGTGAAATTTAATAATTGAACAGAGGACATGTCTCTGGTGATCTTTTTCATGTCCGGACCAGATCCGACAACTATTTGGGGGGGGGAGGAGGATACGTGACCGGCTTAGACTGGAGAGATCGGGATGTAACTTTGTGAGAATAAAAAACAGATGCTCTGGATAAATCATTTACAGAAAAGTACACATCATTACAGCCAAATCTAAAAATAAAATACTTTTTACAAAACGACACACTCTCGTGATTTCTAAGTTCATGGTCATTTTTATCTCAAGGGTTTTGGTTTCAAATGATCAGAACGAAAAGCAAATTCTGTATTTCATTTTCTGAACCAGCCTTGCAAGTGCCATACGACCTACTAGCTCTTGTTGTGTTTCATATCATTCCTTTTAGATTGTTTTGTATAACTCTGCTGGAATTAACAAGTGGGCCAAAATTAAATAAATCATTGTCTGTAGGTAGCTTACTCTCCAAGTTCCAAGGCTAGACAGCTGTTAAAATTCGAAACATTGTGAGAACAAGTGTTATAATGAGTCTTGTTTGCATCAGTTGTGTTAAAGTGATGGCTTACCTTTTGTGGCGTGAATTTTGTCTAGGGTTTGTGGCCTACCGCCCATTTGCGCTCATAAGAAATTCTTCTGATAACTATAGGCCTATACTCCTGAAGAATATAAATGATTCAAACCACCTTAAACTTCCAATGTTCAAACTTTCCAAAATATTAGTCGTTTTAACTAACAGCTCTCTCCTTAAAAAAAATATAAACAAAAGGAAGATAAAACAAAATCACCTTAGTAAACAGGAAAATATTAGTTCCTTACTTATTCAAGAAAATGGATTTTAACGCACGGAGAGAACCAATAATTTTTTTTTCAATTTGAGCCCCAAAGCGAACTGTTATGGTTTTTGGGATCCCAACACGTAAGTGGAGGGATATCTATGACATCGCAAAAGTTGTCCGTCCGTCTGTCTGTTAGCACGATAACTGTCGATGGGGTAGATATATTTTATTCAAATTTGGTATGAGGATCAATTGGGTCAAAGTATAGGTCAAGTTCGTAGATGAGCCCTGTAGCCCCATATCTAGGGGTGGGGGAGGGGTTTCAAAATAAGGAACGAAACAAATGTTTTAAAAAGCCAATGAGATAGTCCATATAGGACATGCTGAATCCATATCTGAAACTTATTTTCTCGCCGGACAATTAGTTCGTCCGGAATCCGGCCAAAACCGGAAAATTTGTTAAAAGTAAAAGTTTTGTTTGAAGTTGATTAAAGGCTCGATTAAAAGGGTAAGAAGACATGCTGAATTCGTATATGACAATCGTCAACTACCCGGACGATTAGTTTGCCCGGAATCCGGCCAAAGCCGGAAAAAAAATTAAAAGTTTTATTTATAGTTGATTAAATGTTCAGTTTAGGGGTAAGAAAATATACTGAATCCATATATGACAATTATTTTCCACCCGGACATACAGTTCGCCCGGAACTAGGCCTCAACCGGAAAATTTTAAAAAGTAAAATTTAAAGTTAATAAGAGGTTCGATATAGTGGTAAGGAGAGCAAAAAGGGCTCGCCGGGCAAATAGTTCGCCCGGAATCGGCCAAAGCCTGATTTTTTTTTTAAGTTTAAAGTTTATCTGAAGTTGATTAGAGTTTCGATATAAGATTAGGGGGATGTAAATCCCGAATCAGAGACGAAAAATCCCTAAAAATCCCTTTTTGGTTAAACAATAATCCTTTGAAAAATCCCTCTCATGCTAATCACGACAGTTAGCTACTGGTTTTCTGGTCCACGAAGTCCATCTGTGTGCTTCTGTCTGAGCACCCGATTGTTTTAAATAAAAATCTCTCCGAACGAACTGAAAAGCACTGGAAGATGCAAACACTATAATTTTTTTTAACAAAAAAAAAACTTCAAAACTAAATCCCAAAATTTGCATTCTCCTATCTTGAGCATGGATACTAACGAATGCAGAATTCAACCTCTCGTTCAAGAGTCAAAGAACAGAACATTATTTTTGTTTGTTAAACCAACAATATAAAATTTTTTGCCACATTCGCCCGAAAGGTGAAAGAACAGGATGAAAATAGACAAACGATCGAACATGACCTTCAAATATGCATGCTCTTACACATCGCAGTCAAAGTAAATATCATGTTTATATTTTTTTCTTTTTATTAATCAAATATATCACAAATTAGGTAATGGTTTCAGTTTGATTCAGGACAATTAAAAACGCTCTAATTAGAGACACTAGCACTGGGACCTGGCTGGGATACGAGTTCAGCTGCCTCTTTTGAGGTAGCGCTTGCCTTTACAGCTTTCAGTCGTTTTTGCATCTCGGTATCCAACTTCATGGATATGGCACTAGTGCCAGCTCTTTTCATTCCGTGTTTACACTGCAACAGACCCGCTGTTGTCGACTGTCCCAAACGGTTGCGGTGATCTGTTTTAATATTTTTCAAATCACTGAAAAGCCTCTCGACCACAACGTTGCTGAATGGAAGGGTCAAGAACCACTGTATCACCTGTTTAAGGTGGGCAAAGCGCAAGTCCCCAGCACCAATCTTCAGGTTCAATATGTATCCCCAGTACTCCTTTGCTGACGAAATGCCAAGACTCAGATTTTCTGGAAGATCAACCATGGCCTGGCGTCTCCACTCTGCTTCGATTTTCGCTTTGTCCCACCCCGGCATGCTAAATTTGTCGAGATATGGAGACAGAGTTCGCACACTCAGCTCTCTTGCAACTTTCGGGTCCAACACTTTTGTAAACTCAAAAATAGGGTCTTCGAATTTGAACCTTGCCTTGATTTGTGCTATGGCTTCGACGTAAAAATCACGGGCAGGCCTGTATACCAAGTCCAGCTCTGTTTGCTTGACACATGGGTCACGTGACAACAAAGCCATGCTGTCATGAGCTTCCATCCCCAGGTACACTTGACGAAGTGGTAGGTATTGAGGTTCATTCTTTTCGTCCAGTTCTAGAATGTTGGAAAAGGTCCTTATGTATGATAAGTTCATGAAGCTACTAGCAAAGGTTCTTACCAGCTCTTCTGCCTCCTGTCTAATGCGATAAAACAACCCATCCTCGGTCTGGAATAGGCAGTTGAATTCATTAAAGAGGCCGAGTGCGAAGGACACAAACTCGAGTAGCGTCTTCATCAGTGGGTTCTGTAGGGTTTCCAAGACCTTATCATGGCCATGGGTTGGGTCTTCAAAAACCACGTTCGTGAAATATAGCTTCAAGGCTTTCCACTGCTGAAGGAGTCTTTTGACACAACCTTCAAGAGAAAGCCACCTAGTTTGCCCTGGTGACAGGATCTTGTGTGGTTTGAGATTGCAGTAGTCCTGAAATTCTTTTAGGGCTCTCCCTCGCTTAGCACTCATGCTAAAATGTGAGTAGACCGTTCTACAGAGGTCTTTCAAGCTTTTTGGGAGTTTTTTACACGCATATGAGGCGCACAAGTGACTCATGTGGCAAGTACATTTGACAATGACTATCCAGGGAAAATCTCTCTTGAACATAGAGGAAACTGAATTTGTGTTACCCATCATCTTATTGGTGGAGTCAGCACAGAAACCTATCAGATTGGGCATGGGCACCTCCAGTCTTTGCAAACTAAGCTTCACAGTCTAGTATATCCCATTCGCCGACTCATCTTCACATGCAACTAGGTCGACTAGATCGACCTCCAATTTCAAGTCTTCTGAGCAAAAAATTACACAAATAGCTAGCTGTTTGGTGCTGCTAATGTCAGCAGTATCGTCGATAATTACGGAGAAGGCAGTCGTTCTTAGTTTCCTGATGAGAATGTCTTTGTAATACCCAGCTAGTCCCTGTCTCATCATATTAGTTGCTTTTTGCTTTGCAAGCTTCACATTTTCTAGAACACTCCTAGGAGGTAGAGTTTTGACCAATGAAACCAAATCTTCAACCAGAACCAAAGACAGGCTATTTTCCATTACAAAACTCACTAAGCGGGCTTCTGTTTCTTGAACTTGGTAATTGCTCTGAACCATTGTATCAAGTTTACCGCTGGATCTGCATGCCTTGTCCCATTCTTCAAAATTTTGAATGTGCTTTTTGTATTTGGCATGTTTTGTGAGCTCTGACTTTCCACACAGAAGCTCTTTCTTGCAGACAACGCAGAAAGCTTTCTCTTTAGAAGATGACACCGGTTTCAACCAACCGCGAAAAAGATCAAGTTTTTCCCAACCAGCATTGTAAAGTTTGAGAGACTTTTTAGAGGTTTTTGTTTCATTCTTTCTTTTTGTCTTAGCTGGTTTCCTTTCTTGCCTTGCACGTCTAACTTCTCCTGACTCATCAGTATCACATGAATCGGATTGGATGTCAACATCTTTTTGTCTTAGCTGGTTTCCTTTCTTGCCTTGCACGTCTAACTTCTCCTGACTCATCAGTATCACATGAATCGGATTGGATGTCAACATCTTGGATGTCAACAAGGCTCAGTAACCATTTAAAAAATAACTAACTGAAATGCCTGGATAATAGCAACTGGAATGACCAAGAGGGAAATAAGAACATGTCTGAAACAATCCCTGGATATTGGCAGGGCATTTAGATATTTAGATATACATTTATTAAGAAAAGAAAACAAACACTATTCGCCATTCGCCTGCCAAGAAAGGCAATAAGCTTGTAAGGGCAAGCGAGGTTATCGCAAAGTCTTTTTCCTTCATTTGCAAAATAATCACACAGAAACTCAGCCATTTGTTGAGAATCAGCAAGACGACCTTCCGTCGTCTCCATGGCTCTCACCTCCTCCCTATTGTGAAAATTACCCAAAAGTTTATTTATTTTTTCCATGTATTTTTCATATTCCCTTGATTTTCATGAAATTCATTTTGGAAATGAAGTTTCTGAGCTTTCCGTTTTACTGAATTTAAAATATTCCGAAACCTTTTGAATTTTATAAAATTATCATTTGAACGATTTTCTAAATAAATCACATAAAGTTGTTTTTTCTGCTTTATTGAAATTAGAATGGCTTTTGTTATCCATGGTTTTTTAGGAAACTTTCTATTAGGGTTGATTCTCCGTAAGGGACATGTTTCATTCATTACATTAGTCACTATCGCACTGAAGAGGTCATATGCTGCATTTGGACACTTCTTCTATTACACGCGAAAATTTCGTTTCATCCATCTTATTTGCAAAACTGTTTAGGTTTTTACTTTTCATTTCACGGTAAAACGATGCCCTTGTACACCTTTTATTTTCCTTTGACTGATTCAGCTTTTTTTTACTTATTAAAACAAGGTGATCCGACCCGTCTGACACAATCACATCTGCTTGGGATCTTTCAAGTAATCCACCATTAACGAAGAAATTATCAATTAAGGTGGCCGAAAGATGCGAAATCCGAGTTGGAATAGTTACAAAAGGGAAAACTATCATGTAACACCATCATATTAACAAAATCTGAGCTATTCGGTTTTTTTAGTAAATCAATATTAAAATCTCCCATCATAAATTTATTTTTATTTTCATTGTTAATTTTATCTAATAACAATTCAAACTCATCAATAAAAAAACTAATATCACATGACGGATTTTTGTAAATTAACCCCAAAATCAATTTTTTTTTCTTTCATTTTTTATTTCGATGAAAAGTGTTTCGATCCTACCTTCCAGCCACTGGGAGAGGTCATCCCTAACCCAATATTGGGTACCTTCATTTATCAAAATACATAGACCGCCCTGCTCCATGGTTGTCCGTTCTCTTCGCTCACAAACATATTCCGGAAAAGAAAAATCCCAGGGCAGTGACTTGCTAGAAACAAATGTCTCACATAGGCCTACAGTATACGGTTTCTTATCCAGTAAACTTAAAATCTCGCATAAAGGAGAATATGCCGTTCTTAGACCTTGACAATTCCAGAACACGATCGCTCTTTCATCTGCACTCACAGGTTTTGAATACTCATAAAGATCATTCGGATTCACATAATTACTGGGGCGACAATTCAACGAAAAATGATCGATGCATTCATCATCCCCCGTAAGTGTGTCACGAGCTTGGCCTCCAAGAATAAACCGGTTTTGTTCAAATTCATTCAAAGCGTCATCATATCTGTTCACGCTCATTTAAGGTGACTATTTAATACGAAAAAAAAAGTCTGATAGACAGAAAGTAGAAGGAAAAAGAAAGAGATAAACATGAAAGAAACTGACATTTTGGCTATAAAATGCAAAGAGGAAAACAAACATACAAGTAGTGCAACAACTTAATTTCATAACTCAAAATTATGCGGTCGGATTCGGCAAACGGACCACTTCAGCCATAGCTCTAATTTTACGGATCTCTCCTGCTGAGTTTTTTCCAAAAATTGTCCCGTTGTTCGACCAAACATATCTGTTTCCGAGCTTACTTTTAGCCGAGTCAAGAATCTGTTTCTTTTTTGATGTTAGGTACTCGGTAACAAATATTTCCGACCGAGCAAGTTTTGACTTAAATGAAAACACTTTTCTTGAAACAGGTTTTGAGAATGCAATATAAATCATACCTAGGTCCTTTCGCTTTGAACGATGAATGAAAACTGGTGAATGATAACTTGATGAAGATGCTTATTGTTTTAATACAGTAGTTTATAACTTCTTTGTCCATCCTCTAACTTTGAACAGTCATCAGAGAAAGCAATAAAACCTATAACAGGCAACTTTTACTGCAAAAAGCTTGTCAAAAATGTTTATTTCAATTCCAGTTTTAATATGTCAGATTGATTCAGAAATTTTTACTTTTACTTTCCTTTTGTTTCTTCTTATTCAACTAGCCAATTCCAATTACCGCTGTTGAATTTTGAAACAGTTGCCAAGCAATTTTGAAAAAGTTGGCGCGTAGCTCACTATATCGCTCATACTGACGAAAAACAAAATCCTTACAGGGAAAGATAAAAAATTCTGGAAGCTGCACCAAACACCAACAAAAATCCTTGAATACACCATCAAAACTGAAAATACTGAATATCTCTATTTTAGTAGGGGAAATCCCTTAATATCTCAATTATCTCTGAAAAATCCCGTATCCCTTTTTAGAGAAAGTAATCCCGCGGAAGGCCTAGAAATCCCTCAGAAAGGGATAAATCCCTCAAAGTGGAAACACTGGATCAAAGATAAAACCATATGCTGAATCCAAACCTGAACTTTGTTTTCTCGAAAGACCAGTCATTGGTCAAATATTAAATAGTACATATATTCAAGGAGTCTGGCGAAGACCAGATCTACAAGACGCAATTGTCTGGATCAAATATGAAATCTATGGGATCTCATTGAAACCTTTGGTCTTGTTATGTTATATTTTGAGAGAACCCTTTAAGTCAGGAGTGTTGATAGTGAGATTTATAGTCAGAGCGGATTGCAGTGGACACGTGCTGTACTTTTGTCATGTATATTCGTAATTCTGACTGTGATTCGTATTCATAATTCTAGTTCAAGTTATGTGATCAAGTAGTTTTAGCTGCAGTGTGATACAGTGAAAATTCTGCCTGAGTTCTGTTACTCGTATTCGTAATTCTAGTTCTAATTATGTGAACCGCCGGCCGCGTTTGATTCGCGGAAGTCAACTGCAGACCCTAATTACTGACCTAGTCGGCAGCTTGTCCCGTGAGAGACCATTGTTGTGTTCGAAAAAGGGTTGATTTGATTTGATTCTCAGTTCATAACTTCATCTGATCTGATCAGTCAACTCAGATAGTTCATTTCCACTGGATAATTTGTGTACAATAAGGACGTGGCTTACCTTACGTGACAGGATTTTTTTTAGGGTAAGTACCAAGTTTACTGGAACTGCACAATTATACATCCCTGCACGTGGGCAACACAAGAAGTAGGCTACTGACCTGTCCTAGGGGGTAGGCGGCTTTTCTGCTTCTATTATCTGTTTCTTTACCAAAATAACATGTTTTAACTTGAAACCAATTCTTAACCTGTTGCCAGTTCAAGGATTCTATAGTACAAATTCGGATACACTATTCTTACGGGTCTTATAGATATCCGGTATTCGCCAGACTACTAGCCTAGCCTATATCAAAATAACGATTTCGAGTGTCGGCGAAATCGGCTTCACAAGTCACAACAGAGCAAAATAACACTAGGGAGTAGGGTCAAGAACTATGCCGATCCCACCATTCTAACCGTTTTTCGAGATTTCCGGTCTCCCCAAAACAGAACAAAATAACACACTTTGAAGAGCAAAATAATACACTTTGAACACTGTGACATAAAATTTAGACATATCGGCACTTTAAAACAGATTTGAACTATTTGAACTATCTGAGTTGACTGATCAGATCAGATGAAGTTATGAACTGAGAATCAAATCAAATCAACCCTTTTTCGAACACAACAATGGTCTCTCACGGGACAAGCTGCCGACTAGGTCAGTAATTAGGGTCTGCAGTTGACTTCCGCGAATGAAACGCGGCCGGCGGCTTTGAAATCCCCCTTTTACGGGCAACAAAGACATATTTTGCATTTATGGTATATTTTGAATGTTTTCACTACTTAGTACTGATTAAATGTTTACAGTACTCATTAAATATCATCAAAATGATATTTTAGGATTGTGGTGTCACTACAGGGCTGAAAAGCAAAATATTTAATTCTTTTTACGGTCAAAAATTTGTTTTTGAGTCTTGCAATGGCTTTAGGGCAAAGAAATTCATATCATTATTTTTTTTAGCTGTCTGTTTTGGTTTTTTGGGTTCGCCTTTTTGCAAAGCAGGATGTTTTTACAATGTTGTTTTTTAGGGGATTTGTATAATATAAAGTAAATGTATGAGAAGTGCAAAAATTATTAATTTAAGTTTTTGGATTTTGGTGAGCACGCGGTGGCGACTTTACAACCTATTTTCGTCTAATCAAAGCTCTACATTATATGACAAATCACCTCTGTTCATCATAAAACATTAAAATAAAGGTCATACTCTCCAAACTTCAATAAAGGTTTGTATAAGTATATACTCAAAACTAAGTATATAGGCCAAAATACTGCTTCAAAAGTTGGAGTAGTCATTTAAGAAGAATAAAATTTCCAAAAATTGTTTATAAAAGAAGGGAAATAATTATTTGTTTGTTATTTTTACCTACCTGGTACAAATGGGTCTGAATTCTCAATGTGAATCAGTGGAATGGCATTAATTTTTAACAAACATCAAAAAATTAAAACAATTGTAAAAATAGGAAATTCACACAGATTGAGTTAACTACAGCAACAGAATGCAACTGCAATATTACTTCAATACCAACCAGTCACAATATATAGCTATGTTTTTGTATAGGGGTTGCATGTATTTGTCTATAAAACTGTCTAAACTGCTATATACCACTGAGGATTTTTATAATTATTTTGATACATGCCATCCAGTCATATTTCCACAATTTGTTTACAAATCAAAATTTTTACAGGAAAATTCTCTTACCTAATTTTAAATCTGAGTCAAATTTCAAATTTTTGTGCTCAACAGACTTAACAATATTTAAATGTTTGAATTGAAAATCTGAAAATATAAAGATTAAAAAATAATTAATTAAAAATCTCTGCAGCTTGAAACCCTGAGAATTTAAATCACCAATCTATACCTATCAAATACAAAGATAACAAACACATATTGGTTTTTAAAGGAGTAATTCAACTCATATTCTCTTAGACCAGGGCTTCTTAAATTTTTTTATATAGCGACCCCCTTGAAGCTTAGGAAATTTTAAACGACCCCCTCCTCCATATAATGAAATATATATTAACCGTAGATGTAGATGTAATATCGCATTATTTTACAATGTAAATAAAATAAGGATTAAAGAATGCGTACCCATTCATTTCACATATATATAATTGGAAACGTTGACGGGATATCGGTCGTAATAAAACACAATATATAGAATGACATAAAACTATATCTATATATTCAATAGAAAAAATTAACTTTTGTAACATTTTTTTAATAAAAATATATTATTAACATCGAACAATATTAATGTGACGGATGTGATTGTTTATTTTCACACAAATAATTAAATCTAGGCTCAATTTGAGTTAGTGCAGATCGTAATAAATTTTCAACGTTTATTAAAGTTGAACGGTATTTGATTTTATGTAAGTTAATGTGGAAAAGGCCGATTCAAATAAATATGTTGTACAAAAGGGCAGTAATTTGTTCATTGCCATTTCCGATAGTAGGGGATATTCTGATTTGATTTCTATCCAAAATTCATGCACAGCCACTTGAGAAAATCTGAGTCGCAAGGTAGTATCACTTGTTAATTCGACACATTCTTCTTGTGCTTTTAAGTTTAAAAAATTAATTTCTTCCATTTCAATTGAAAATGGATTGCAAATCCATTGTTGTGTATCGATATCATTGGGAAAATACCTATGCATGTAAACTTCCATATCCTTCAAATGATTAACCATAATTTTTGTTATAGGAGTATTTTTTTTGAAATATTGTTACTAATTATATACTCGTCAGTAAATGGAAACATTTCGTGCGATCCACTTTCCACTCTGTTCTTCCATATAAGAATTTTTTTTAACAAAGGCCTCAAGTTTATTTTTTAACATAAACATATTAACGCAGACTCCCTGCATTGATAAATTCATATCATTGATTTTATCAAACATATCTCCCAAATAGCATAGCTTGAGAAGCCATTAACTATCGTGAAAATAATCGGCCAAATTAGAATTTTGCTCTGTTAGAAATATAAGAACTTCATCTTTTAAAGTTAATAATCGTTTCAAACTTCGACCTCTTGATAGCCACCTAACTTCAGCATGTAGCAATAAACTTGTATAATCCAAATCCATATCAATGCACAAATTTTTAAAC
Source organism: Artemia franciscana (assembly GCF_032884065.1). Lineage (NCBI taxonomy): Eukaryota > Metazoa > Arthropoda > Branchiopoda > Anostraca > Artemiidae > Artemia > Artemia franciscana. The sequence goes on along the minus strand of NC_088879.1, from coordinate 23,359,438 downwards.
AATCGACTATTAAGTGCTCGCATTTAATAAAGTTAATGATTTTGACTGCATCAAAAAACACAGTGTTTAATTCTGGTGCAATTTTTTTTAACAACAAGTGCCTCTCGGTGAATCATACAATGTGTAAATGTAATATGATCATTTCCAGCTTTAACAAATGGTGTAAAACCAAGATCTTGTCCGGTCATTGCTGCAGCACCGTCCATGCACCCACCAACACAATTTTTCCAATTTAATCCTTTTTCAAAAAACTCATTTACTTTTTTATATATATCTTTTCCACGAGTATGACCTTCCAGAGGACGACAAAACAGTATATATTCATGAATGCTTCCCTCATAAATATATCTTACAAAAAGTAACAACTGTGCCATTTTTGAAATGTCTGACGACTCTTCCAGTTGTATTGCAAACTTTGAGCTGTCTTTAAGCCTCATAAGGAGCTGTTGAAATCGATCATTGCTAATGTCTGAAATTCTTTTGGACACAGTGCCATTTGATAATGGAATTTTACTAATTTCAGCAGCATACTGTTTTCCATGAACAATTTCGGACATTCTTATAGCTGCAGGTATTAAAAGTTGCTCTCCAATAGTATAAGGCTTTTTCGTTTTTGTTATCAAATACGAAACTTCATACGATGCCAATAGATATTTATCAGTCAAAGTAACATACTTCTCCAAATTGTTCTTTTCTTTATTTGATGTTTGCAAAAGACGCTCAAAATATTCTATTGGCTTTTTTGATAACATTGCATATTTAGTATTCAAATGTCGTTGCAGTTTTGACGGTTTCATGCTTTCTGCAGCCAAAACTCCTTATTTTCTTTTTTTTGTTTTTCTAGAAATCGGATTTGAAGCACTGCAACTTGGTTGTGACGGCTTGGCAGACTTATTAGTTGGAATTTTAATTAGCCATTTATCCATGATGGTTAAATAATAATAAATAATTAAACAAAATGTAGTTGAACTTTAACGTAATAATCAAAAACACCAACTGAAAATTACACAGTAAATACACACATGTCACTACGAAGATAAAGCTGAGTCCAAACTGAAATACAAACAGTAAGTGTAAGCTGTAAGCCCAAGGCGACGCGGCGTCCGGGTACTTATAATCACTAAGTTATCTTACAAACACTGACGCAGGCGGCCAGACATCAATGTCGAAGGTTCAGTTGAAAATCGAGGAGCGCGTTGTATTTATTAATAAATGCTACTTCCATATTTTCATTTATAGGCCCTACATAACAGTTTTGCATTGCCACTTTTTTCAAAAAAAAGTTATAATAAAACTACAATAGTATTTTGTATGATTTTTATTTGTATTTATATTTGTACGTAGTGTGTATACTAATTTTAAAATTTTACTTATAATGATTGAAAAGTATCAGATCTTTGCGACCCCCTTTCAGTAGTCTCGCGACCCCCCTGGGGGTCGCGACCCATAGTTTAAGAAGCCCTGCTCTAGACCAAAGCCACCCATATTATAGTGCGTTTATTTAGTATTGTTTATCATAGTCTGATTTTTTTTTCTCCTCTCTTTTTTTCCCTTCACTCATTTCATATGCGTCAATAAAACTATTGATTAATTGATTGATATAATTAGTTTGAAGCATATGCCTACATGCATCTTTATTAGAGTTCCTATATTTCTGACGATTTTGGTCTTTATTTGAATATATTAGGATGAATAGAAGAGGAAATCCTAACAAAGAGCTCTAAACTGACAGGACTGACCAGTACAAATGTTCACTGAAATATTGAGGTAAACATCGACTTTGTAATAAATAGATATAGTTGGAGCGGAAATAGAGAAATAGACTTTCTCTTCTAAAATTGTGAGTTTTATAGTTTAAGCAAAATATATTGAACTTTAAAAATTGGAAAGATATGCTACATTGTGATGAAAAGCAAAATTTTGATTAGTAAATTTCTGAGATTTTGTCAAAGTGTACACTGTTTATTAAAACACTATTTTTAAAAGTAAACATTGATTAGTTAATACTTTATTGCCTATACTTAAAACCCTTGTTTTAAATGTCTTCTATCTCTTTGTTCTGTTTTTATTGTTACACCCCTAAAAGAACTAGTATTTAATATATCTTTTACAAATATACTAGTTGTGTCTTTATCCTCATTTCCCACTCTTCATTACTATCATAGTTTCTAAGCAATGCCACAAAGTTAGGCAATATACTAAATGGTTTGGCCTACACAAATTGTCACAGAGAGTGCATGGTCCCAAAAGATGGGTCAAGACCTTACCTTTTACAATAAAAAGCTTAAATCTCTTGCTTTAGTAGTTAGAAGTATAAAAGCAAAACATTGTGGTGAACAACTTTTTTTTATGGCGGGCTGGTTTTTATAACTTACTATTTTTCGTATAAATATTTTTATACCATTTTAATTTCAACAGATTTATTAGAACTTAAACCCTCGCCAAATGTTAGGTTAAATTTATTACTATTTCCACTACCTACAACACATAATTGTCAAGGTTCCCTTTTAGTTGCGGATATTTCTTTGTTTGCAAAGTTTTTTGAAGCAACCTATTATGCTCCCCCCTCCTAAAGAACATTCTGGATCTTCCCCTGTTACCACCCCCATAATGTAAAAATATGTAGCACAAATTATACATTTCCAATCTATTCTGTCACTTGTCTTTGTCTTTTCTCATGCTATGCTAAAAGGAACCAGTCCTTCAGTGCATCAATGGATGCAGAACTTGGGTTTCTGTGCTATAACAGAGAAATATCCAAAAAATAAAGTTTGAACAAAAAAATGTTACGGGTGTTCACTGGTAATGGGGGCTATGTATCTATTGTTTATCTTGCTTTCCAAGAAACTTATATATCCTAGTGTAGAATATAGGTCATTGTATCATTTTATTACTTAACTATTTTTGCATAGTTACTCAATTTTGTTCTTTGACTCTTAAAAATTTTTTTTGACATACATATAAGAAAATATGAATATAGTCCTTAGATATTCAACTCTGTATTTGCAACAAAGAAATTTTGAAAGGGATTTACATCAATTATTTTTCATTGTTTGTTATAATCACAGACATAAATGCATGCTTAGCCAATTAAAAATTTTGTATTGTGTTTCCAGTGTTCAATTTATCGCTTTAAGCACCAGTATACTTTTTTTTCTACTCAAAAAAATGAACAATGTTGCATAGCACCACTTTAGACCGTTATAAATATTTTTTCTAGGTTGTAAAAACAACATATTGTTATGAGACGACAATACTAAAAATGAGAGATGGCATTTTTTAATCTCACTTTCGTCTGAAGAGGGAAAAAGTGGAAGTCCTCATGCAAAAAAAACCTATAGAGTGTGCTGATAGGGGACTGAATATACCCCTTTAAAAGCAATTGCTAATAACATTATGGATATATGCAACCCCAGACAGTTACAGATCAGTTTGGGATAGGTTTGGTGTTAGTGTATCAAGTGTTTTTAGAGTTGTGCATAGAATAACTGATTTCATTTTTGCACTATCGCCAACAGTCGTATGGCCAAAGGGTTAGAGACTACTCAGTGTCATTGTAGGGTTCAGGTCATCGACTGGATTTCCTGGTGTTGGAGTTGCTCTTGATGGTACTCACATTGAAATTAAGGCGCCCAAGAAGCACCGTTCATCATATATTAACAGAAAAGATTTTCAATCGGTTCTACTCAAGGCAGTGTGTGATAATAAACTTAGATTTACAAGTGCATTTACTGGTATGCCTGGTTCTATACATGATGCAATGGTTTATAGGTTATCCCTTTTAGGAATAATATTGACTGAAAAAGCATCATATTTGATGCTGATCACCACATCATAGCAGATGCAGCTTACTCATTACAAAATGTTCTCCTTACCCCATTTAGGGACACAGGAAGCCTAACTGTTGATAAAGAAAATTATAACTATAAGGTATTATCAACAAGTATGGTAATTGAAAATAGTTTTGGTTTTCTAAAAGGCCGTTTTTGGCATCTTATCAAATTTCCTTCACATAACTAGAAGTTTGTTGTTAAAGTAGTAACTGTGTATTGTACATTACATAACTTATGTATTGACAATGATGATGCCTTTGTTGACTTTATTACCGACCCTAATTTAGTTAATAAAAGGGCATAAAATACAAGCAATAGTGATGAATCTAACATCTCCAAAAGGGCAAGAATAGCCTCTCAGCTGTAATATATATTGTTTAAGATAACTGTTGTTTGTTTTGTATATAAGACTTAATAGATACTCAATACAATTATTATTCTATTGCCAATTTATGTGCTTGATAGAAAATTACATAACGTCTCAATGATATATATATATATATATATATATATATATATATATATATATATATATATATATATATATATATATATATATATATATATATATATATATATATATATCTACATATATGTAAAGGAAGAAAATATGAACCTGCATATTAAAGGAAGATCATAATATCTCAAATAAATATATTCTTGTGTAGGTGAAATTTGTTTTGTAAAAGTACAAAATTACATAAGAGTACAAGAATTTGTAAAACAGACATACTTAACAACTTGGAATATTTTAGGTTCTATTGTAGGATTACTGAACAAATTAAAATAGAAAAATAATAAAAGCACCCTTCCACCACAAAAGGGAAAATCAAGTAAACATTCATATTAAATCACAAAATCATTTGTAATAAATATCACTTAAATATTCTGCTTTGTGCTAATACAAGACGCACTACATTTGCAGTAACAATGAAAGGAAAATCATACCACAAAAAGGGATAATCAAGTTTAATGTTTTAGATATTGACAAATATAAAGCTGCTATTGCACATTCTTATCTCTTATTTCTTGTAATAACTTGAGTGCTCTCTCCCTCTGTTCATATCATTCCTTCTCCCTCCTCTCTGCCTTTTCTGTAATTTTGTGCAATATTCCCACCACTTTTTTCTTTTTTTAGTTTTGCTTTTTCGACTGGCTACTGGCTCAGAAGTGTAATCTGATTCATTTGAATGTTCACAATCATCTTCGTCAATTTTGAAGCCGTCTCCATTTGAAGCAGTAGCAACAGGGGAAATTTCTGGCTTCTTTGCCATCAAATTGTCCATTTCATCACAAAATTGCCATGTTATTCTTCCCTCCCCACTTTGTTGTTTCATTTTCTTTTTTCTGTTTACATTGTGCCTTAAAATTTTGAAACTTCATTTTGCATTGTTCCCAAGAAAATTTGTACAGTGAATTTCTCCAATGTTGTTGATGCAGTTTCCCAAAACTTTCTTGAATAATTTCTGGTATATCCTCGTCTTTGCATAATTGTATTAATATCAATGTGGAACGTTTATCCCATTATTTGTTCATTGCTGGGGTATCTTCATAACTGGCATTAGATAGTGTCTCTTCTAGTAGCCCAGTTATAATTGTATTAATATCAATGTGGTACGTTTATCCCATTATTTGTTCATTGCTTGGGTATCTTAATAACTGGCATTAGATAGTGTCTCTTCTAGTAGCCCAGTTTTGTCTCTAGTATTATTTGTTTTGGCTAATGTTACAATTGGAGTTTCTATCCCATTAAAGCCCTGTTCCATCAACGTGGAACGCCTATTTCATTCTTTTTTAATTGCTGGAGCATCTAAACAACTAGCATTAGACAGTGTTGGTTGTTGTAGTTCAGTTTTGTTTCCTGCATTAGTTATTGCAGCCAACATTACAATTGGCGCTCCCTGAAGAACTGTTCCAGCTGCAACAGCTTCTTTGACACACAAAAAAAAAACACCAATCTGAAAATCAGGAAATATGACAATGAACCTATTTTGCACTGCAAAAACAATGGAGGGACATATTACCACTAAGAATGTAAAGACAGAAAATTGTACTGGAATAAGAATCTAAACATGGAATACAGCTGAGACATACAGGCCTGCAACCTCCTCCCCCTTAAAAAAAGAACAGAGGTGACTTCTGTTTTGAATTGATGCAAAACAATTACACTGATACTACCTTGTGCCTTCATATTAAAAATAAAGGGACAAACATACACACTTCAACTTTAAATTATGGCTACAATAAGGTATGAATAGTCACCCGCCAAATTTAGTTTATTGAATGGAACTTATATACTCTAATTCAGATAACAAAAAATTAATCCATTTTGTAGCCATAATTCAAACAATCAAGAAAATACACTCTAAAATAATTCTTAATAATATTACATCTAAGAAATAATTCTCGAGTAATCTTACATTAAAATTTTATTAATTCTTAAGAATATCACATAGTTAAAATTAGGCAAAACAAACGCTGGCCAAGACGGACGAACTTTTTTTACATGATGTTTTAAAGGAAACAGAAACCGTGTTTTTTTCTTAGTCCAGTGACCAGGTTAGTGTAAATTGTCTCTTGAAAAAAAAAAATACTCTTTCTCCTAAAAAATACCATGCTATCTTGGCATTTATTCAAATTAAAGATTGCCAAGCTCGTTGTTAGGAAAAGGATCTTTGAATTCTCCACTTAAAATTTTCCGATCTCGAAGTACACGGATTAAAATTTAACCTTTTTTAGGTTTATGCTAATCTTGTCGTGCGAAAGCTCTTTATAAGTTGGCTTACCCAGAAGGCATTTATCTGTAGGTTGTAAAGAGCGAAAAATGCAAGCTTCTTTTTTACCGCTATTGTCGATCAGTTATTGTGCAAGGTTGTTTTGTTTAGACTTCTGAAATAAGGTAAAAACCAGCAATTTCCAATCTTTCGAAAATTGGAATCAGTAATATGACGCGGATTAGAATAAATATTCCAAATTAGAAACTGAAGCAACATATGCGAGTATCTTCGGAACGTAACACGATACAAAAAACACAGGCAATCAGTCTATCTAGTATATTAAGTTTAAGGGTATAGCTGTCAATTTTAATATGACGAAAAATGTCAAATAACAACTTCCTAATAACCGTCAAATTAAAAAAAAATAACAAAAATTACTGTAATGCTAAAAAAACAACTGAAAATTAAATTTTAGAAAGGAGTGCGTTATGATTTTGGATGACTAATGTAATCTCTGTTAATTTTGCATACAACATGTCTGAACCAATTATCATAATTACCAAAAGAAGAAACAATATCATAGTAAAACCCAAACCCTGGGGAAGAAAAGATACTTTTAACAAGCCTTCAGTGCTCATAAATTTCAAATTAAATTTTGACAAGGGAGCTACCTCAATCTGAACCGGTCAAAGATCAGTATGTTAATTTTGTAAAACTAATAGTGGATCAAATTCAATAAAATATTCGTTATTGGTTTTAATTCTATCCGCACAAAATCATACAGAGGTAAAAATGTCAAATTTCGTTTGTTAGCATATGTTCATGAAAATTTAAAACGGACTAAATGGTTTTAGAATAGAGTTGATCAAATTCTTAAAAAAGTACTTCATTGCAAAAATTTGTTTCATCTTTTTGGGTTACTACTGATAAATTTTAGGGAATAATATACGTCAATCAAGAGCATTAATGTTAAAATCTTCGGTTATAAAGAACTGCTTTCTCATGGGTCTAATCGGTATCTCAAAAAGTCAGACTTTGTCAATATTTTATGATATAGCAGCTAAGTTACTTACATATGTTAGAAAACATAAAGAGAGTCAAAGCAACTGCAATTTTCTATAGAACTTCTCTCCTTTTAACAACTGAATCAAAGCAAGCCGTTTGGCCATAAGATTGTTGGAATTCTTAAAACACTCTTTTCCTAGTTCTACAAGCTGATGTGATAGCTAATTTTCACAAATGATTACAAAAATATAACCAAAAAGTATGCAAGGATGTTCTACCCCTTCACCCTTCCCCCTCCCTAACTTAGCTAAAATACTACAAATTTTATAATTGGACTAGCTCTTTAATTTCATTGCGCTTGATAACAAATGTCAGCTTTACTTTTTTTGCAACCATTCCCATTACCCAGTCGACATTGTGTTAGTTCCCTCTCCACCCCAGCTGCCCCTACTCTCCTCCCACTTTAGTTTTTTGAAGTTGTTCAAATGGAAACAAGCAACAATTAAAAGGAACAGGTTAACAACCAATGTAAAAACAAATAATTCACTAAAATATACTTGAACTCACTACAGTTTTCTCAGTTATAAAGCTAATATTTTTCGACACAGGTACAGTCATCATAAGGCAAGCTGGTCAATTAGCTGTTTTACTCCCTCCACTGCAGAATACTATTTCTGACACCTTTCAACAATGTTATTAGCAAATTGTGAGGGGATGTTTGGAGACTTTGCTTTTCCCCATGAAAGCACCATTTTCCGAAGTGTTCACAATTTGTATGAAAGACATCGTACTTTGAAAATTCTGGCCGTGGGGTAACCCTAAACGAAGCAAGAATGGCAGCAAGGAGCACTCCTAATCTAGGTCTCGGAACATATCCGGTAGTTAGTTGATTATTTATTCTCCATTTAATGCTTACTTCAATTTCACCTCCAAAATGCCAAAGGAATTGGGAAATCCAGATTTAAACCAAATTGATCGTGAGCTGTCATGGTCATCTGGGCCATGCATATGCACAAAAAGATGGTTGAAAGTTATCATGTCCCCGGTATTGGCAGCATTGTTGTTGGTGTGAAGAACTCTCGGTCTATCGGCAACATGACCATTGATTGGCCCAATATACACTGCCCAGTGACAGTAGGACATGTTGTAGCGGCCTCGTTCAAATTCCGATAAATCCCGGAATTTGACAAAATGACAATTTTGTAACAAAATGACAATTGTGTAAGATTGATATTTATCTTTTAGGCCTATTATTTTTTCTTCTTTCGACGGTAAAATAAGTTTTCAAAAAAAAATTAATTTCAGAAAAAAAACCACTATTAAATCAATTCTTGAATTTTAACCAATCTGATCAAAAGGCTTTGTTAAAAGTTGCGGGTGATGATTCAGATGTGACAAATTTGATTAAAGTCTGACTTTTTGAGGTACCAATTAGACCCATGAGAAAGCAGTTCTTTATAACCGAAGATTTTAACATTAATGCTCTTGATTGATGTATATTATTCCCTAAAATTTATCAGTAGTAACCCAAAAAGATGAAACAAGACTAAAACAGAGACTAAAAAATATAACAAAGAAAAAACTAAAACAGAAAAAAACTAAAACAAAAAAAAACTAAAAAAGAGAAAAAAACTAAAAAAACGAAAGAAAGGTAAAAAAAAATAAATAAAAAAAGTAAAAACTAAAAAAGAAAAAAAAACTAAAAAAGAAAACTAAAAAAAAAGGAAAAACCAAAAAAGGAGAAAAAACCTAGAAAAGAAAAAAGTAAAAGATAACTAAAATATGAAGAAAAAACTAAAAAAAAAGACTCAGAAAGGTAAAACAAAAAAAAATAAAAAAAATAAAAAAAAACTTAAAAAACAAAAAAGAAAAAATTTAAAAAAGGAAAAACTAAAAAAAAAAAAAGAAAAAAAACTAAAAAAAGAAAAAAACTAAAAAACAAAAAAGAAAAAAACTAAGAAAAGGAAAAACTAAAAAAAAACTAAATAAAAAGAAAACTAAAAAAAAAAAACTAAAAACTAGAATAAAAAAAACTAAAAAAAAAAAAAATAAAAACAGAAAACTTAACAAAATAAAAGGCATCTGTTATCTGTTACAATATAACGTCAATATATATATATATATATATATATATATATATATATATATATATATATATATATATATATATATATATATATATATATATATATATATATATATATATACATATATATATATATATATATATATACATACATATATATATATATATATATATATATATATATATATATATATATATATATATATATATATATATATATATATATATATATATATAAATATATATATATATATATGTATGTATATATATATATATATATATATATATATATATATATATATATATATATATATATATATATATATATATATATATATATATATATATATATATATATATATATATATATATATATATAAGAAAGCTTTCATTTTAATACATGACGTCTTATTCAATATAAATATTTACGGCTCCGAGAAAAAGTACCACTTATATTGTGGCTCACAGAGAAAGTATCACTAATGTCAAAGAGAAAGTATCTAATAATATCATCAAAAAGGGAACACCAGGAGGAAACACCAGAGCAACGAAAAACCAGGCTTGCGGCTAAAAGAGAAAGGGCCAGATTAGTAATTTCCGATTTACGTCAACGAAGGCGTGTCGAGGAACCACCAGAGCAACGCAAAACCAGACTTGCGGCTGACAGAGATAGTAAAAAAAAGAAGGCGTGTCGAGGAATCAACAGAGCAACGCAAAAACAGGCTTGCGGCTTTACGTCAACGAAGCCGTGTCCTAGATCGACACCTGCGGACGAAATGAATGCTTCAATCGACACAGTTCTGGAATCAAATGAAGCGGTTAACTATCATAATTTTAAAATCTGCTGGATCTCTCACGGTTTCCACCACAAGTGAGTGCTACAACTAAAAAAAGGCGTTACAATAATCATGTTGCGAAATAATAACCCTCAAAAGCTTTGCAACGGCACCCGACTTGCCGTAAAAAAACAAAGAAAAATGTAATAGAAGCAACAATCTTGACAAGGCCTTCCGAGGGTGAGGCTGTTCTTAATCCTCGCATTCCCATGATTCCAACGGATTTGCCTTTTCAATTTAAAAGATTGCAATTCCCGATTCGATTAGCATTTGCAATCACTATTAACAAAGCTCAAGGGCAATCATTAGAAAAATGCAGTATAGATATTAATACGGATTGTTTTTCCCATGGACTGTTATATGTTGTATCATCAAGAGTCGGTAAACCGGACAATCTATTTATATGCACAGACAATGGGACTGCGAAGAATGTTGTATATCCTTAAGTTTCACGCACTTAAAAATTGACACCTTGCATATTTGTTGCTTTAGGGGGGGGGATTAGGCTTGCGGCTCGTGTTGATGTATTATAAGAGCAATGCAACACCAGGCTTGTGGCTGAAAGAGAAAGTAAAAAAAGAATGCGTGTCAAGGAATTACCAGAGTATGCCAGAGAAATTACCAGTTGTACATCCGCAAGTTTTACGCAGTTAAAAATTAGCACTCTCCCCACGTGTTGCTGGGACACGCTGCAGAAAAAAAAGCTAAGAAATAAAGAAGAAAAAGAAAATAAAAAAGAACAAAAAACTAAAAAAGGTAAACGTCTAAAAAGAAAGAAAAAGAATAAAAAAAAAAATAAATAAATAAAAAACCAGGGATTACGAGAATTCCAAAACCTTAAAAAAGAAAACCAAAAATTTGAAGCTTAGTAGATATCATTGTTAGAAATTGGACTTGCTTTAATAATCAAATATCTTTGAATAAACTGCAATATGAAAAGACAGCAAACTGTCTGCGGTTAGAACACCAGGGACAATGAGAATCCATATATAGAAGCCTGCCGCGAGCCTTGATCAATATGGCGGGTTTTTGATCAATATGGCGCTTCCAAATATAGTCATTAACTTTCACAAGATAAATAAAAGATGTGACACACTTCAAAATAACACCTTGAACCCAAACTGGGCGATCAAGATTTGCATAGTCCCGAACCAGAACTGCGTCTCCTACATCATATTTTCGCGGCCCTACATTTGGTTTGCTTTTTTTTGTGATCGGTAACCGATTTAGGCTTCAGTAGATCCAGCCTATTTCTCAGCTCTCTTCCGAGAAATAACCGTGCTGGGGATATACCCGTAACAGAATGGGGAGTACAACGATTATGGAAAAGAAAATTTGTAAGGAACACATTCAAAGGTTCTTTTGAACTACTGAATTTTTTTATTTGCTCTTTAAACGTGCGTACTGCGCGTTCTGCAACGATTATGGAAAAGAAAATTTGCAAGGAACACATTCAAAGGTTTTTTTTGAACTACTGCATTTAATTATTTGCTCTTTAAACGTGCGTACTGTGCGTTCTGCCACGCCGTTTGAATTTTGATGGTATGGCGGTGAGTGTAGAAGCTGTATCCCATTCTTACGCACGAACTCGGTAAACTCAGTGCTTGTAAAACGTGTCTGGTTATCTGATATCAGTGTAACCAGAAAACCTTAACGTGAAAAAATGGAACATAACGCTTAAATACTCCAGGTCCTAGACATTGAATTCATAAGTACTACCTCGATCCATTTCGAAAATGTGTCCGTGACAATCATGAAAATTTTCACATAAAACGGACCAGCAAAATCAATATGTAATCGCTCCCACACTCGAGTTGCTTTTGGCCAAGGTGAGTTAAATATAGCAGGGCTACATTTAACTCACAGGAAAGAAGCGAGCGTACCGTATATTTAGCAATAAATTAATCACCGATATAATATAATTATCGATTTCTGTCTCGAAAAAATATAACGATGAGCGTATTGACGACTTGAAGCAACTGATTGAAAATATTCGTAGGGAGATTGCAGCGTTAAAAAAAGAAAACACTGGCTTGAAATCTGCACTTGTCGCAGTTAAAGATCAGTGTTTAAGAGCCGAATTGTACGCTAAACGCAAGAATCTTCTTATCCATGGAATACCCAACAAGGAAAATGAAAACATTGAAGAAACTGTTAATGATTTTTTATCAGAAATGTCGATACGGAACTACAGGGATATTAAGTTTACGGCCATCTATAGACTTAGAAGTAAGGCTAAACGTCCCATCAGACAAAACTCGCGCCCGGCATCGGACCCTATTCATGAATCTGTTTTAAATCTTCGGGATAAGGATAATATTATGGCTAGTGCTGGTAATCTAAGAAATACGGGGAAAAGCGTCAGTGTTGACCTTCCGTTCGAATTGGCTAAACGTCAGAAAGAGCTTCTGAGTACGGCTTATAATTTGACAAATTGTAAAGTTGCCTCTGATAAAGGGTTTCACACTAAGGTGTTTCAAAAGGGGACTAGATTATGGCTAGAATCCTTAAGTCTCCTAGTTCCAACTGGATCAAGGTTGATGACGCATGCTACGACCCGTTTACCCTAGTTTTCCCCTTGGCCAATACTGATTTTGATTCTGACGCATGATCATTAGCGATTGCTCGCTTCCACTCTATATATTATATATTAAAAAAATGTGCTGTTCTTTATTGTTGTTTGTCTTATTGTATTTTTCCCTTTTATTTTTCTTTCTTTTCCCTCAGTATTTACACCTTCTTGTGCTATTTTAGTTGTCATTTTTTTTTTTTGCAAATCAAAATAATTAAGTTCATGTCTTAGCCTTTTTAGTTGGGAATGTTGAGCAGTTAACGTCACTGGTGTTCACGCGACTACAGCATGACTCTTGGTCAACTGTTTCGGTAAGTATTTATGGTTAATTTTGACTCTCCGTTGGGGATTAACGCCAACATAACATTAGGGAGATTAAATGATAATGAATTTAAGAGAGTTAATTTTAATGAAATTATAAATAATCCGGTTGGTAAAGCCCACAATACGAGTTTTGATGAACATTTTTGAGAATATTATTGATAGCGTGTTTGTGGAAGAGCTGAGATTTTGGGGCTCTAATACTCGGTGGGGTGATGTTTTTCCGGCTGTACATCTTAACGTTCAGGGCTTAAATTCCTTTTTCGACGATATACAATTATTATGTAGGGATTTGTGCCCAGCAATTATCGGCCTCTGTGAGACATTTTTGAATGAGAATAATCAGGTACTTTTGGATATTCCCGGTTATACGTCGATTTTTCTTAACCGTAAGATGGGCAAAAAAGGTGGGCTCGGATTTTACATCCAAAATAATTATTAGGCTGTACTAAGACATGATTTATGCATAAATAATGAAAAAATATTTGAGTCACTTTTTATTGAAATCCCAATTAACACTAAGGAAAGGGTAATAATTGGCGAAGTATATCGTTCTCCAAGCAGATCTGCGACTGAATTTCTTGATACATTAGAAGATGTTGTTAGGAAAGTTGTTGCTGAAAAATATGAAGTTATACTGATGGGTGACTTTAACCTTGACCTTGCGAAATCGTCATCTAGGCAGGCTTCTAATCTCTTGTCTTTACTAATTTCAGTTAGATTAAAAGAAGGCTATAGTCGAGAAAACGTTCATTATAATCTTGCCAATGTTCTGGTGGATACAGACAAAAGTGGCGAGTTTCTCGTCCTTTCAGCTCATGATATCTCTCATGCTTCCAAGTCTAGCGTGTATTCCCATTTACTGTGTGGTAAGCAGCAGCGAGGTCTCGATCGTTCAGTTGTGCGGGTATTTAAAACTCGCTTCTCAATTACGCTTATTTTAATTTGCTTATTATTGATCATCGTTGGCAGTGCTTGCTGCTTTATTGCGTACTGCTACGGTGAAAAGTTTGCCACGTTCGTGATGGCTCTCTTGGGCATCGTTATGTATTTGATTCTTAATCAAGTTGAAATGGCAGTAGAAGTCAAGGATAAATGGCTGTTTCAAAATTAATAGACTGGTGAGGTGTCTAAAAGCATAGTGCAAGACAATATTTGTCCATGTGCTTATTGATTTGCCTTTGGCGTCCTTACAGTTCAGGAACTGCTGGTTTCATTAGCCATCGCCTCACCACGAGGCCTTCCAGAAAACTGCACGCTCTAAAGTTCAATTTAGGTTTATTGTTTTATTAATGAAAAATCAACAAATGAAGACATTAAGAAGGTTATGAATAAGGCCAAAAGCAAATCTGAAACCAAAGTGTTTCATGTGCTGCAAACTGTTGATTGCGAAAGCAAATCATGCCGACCCAGGTCAAGTCTAACGAAAATAGTACCCAAGCCACATCAGAAACCATGCTACCTGAAACTCAACCAACTCAAATCGAATAAAATATTGTAAAATGGAGGAATAAAATACCAGAAATAAGGAACGGGTACCGAAGGCATTAAAATAAAAACAAATTCTAATAATTCTGTGAGTAGACCCATACACAAATTCAAATGCCGATATTTCTATAAAAAAAAAATACCGCAACAATGGATGTAGAGAAAAATAACACAAAAATAACTCAATGTTACCATCAACAATTATATAGGAACAACCACTAGCAAAGCATAAGCGTCTTCGAAAAAATGCATTGCAAGGAAATATTCAACCACACCTATCCTCAGGGAATTCCGCACTCTAAACGAAGATGACTCTACAGCCGAAACTAAATATACCACCTCAATAGATGTAGAAGATATCATCCCTACAACTATACTACATATTCACCCTCAGTCGATGGAATTGGATACTTCAATTTCAGATACTATGACAATAACCATTCCTGACAAGCTAAAACCAAATGAAGATCACTACAAGGACCTAAATACAATAAGACAACCAACAGAATCCACTTGATGTGTAAGGACAACCTCAAGAACGATAGGAAGAATACGATTCATTGTATAAGTTACTATCGTTGATACTGCCTATGGTAACACAGAATGCATGGATGACGATGAAAATTGTCCGAATAAGTGGTTCCCATTATTGGCGAACTTGCGACCACCCTATTCAGTTTGTCAACTGAAAAAGATTCAAATTTACGAAGAGAAAATCTGAAAACTGAATACAGTCATGAATACCACGCTAAATGTACAAAAAATACAAACCAGTATAGCCAACTATTGAAAAGACAAAAATGAAATGATTCCCCCCCAAAAAAAATTCAAAAACCGTCAACACATTGAATTATTTGACAAAAGTAGTAGATTGAGTAATATCTGATTCAAGCTTGACGATGTTTTCAATCAATATATTGACATAATATCTGATTCCAGCTTGACGATGTTTTTAATTTATATATTGACAATGTCAATATTAAATCTGGCTACTGATGTCAGTAAATTCGAGTTCGCACTGTTTGCCTTAACGGGTGGAACCCTATCAGAAGACTTAGTAGACCCCACAAGCTTGAAAAATATTATAAAATAAAAACCCACATAACATTTGGTATCCATTTGCCAGTAGAACCAAAACAAACAAACTTATTTTTCTATTACACCAAACTGAAGGTAAATATAACAAAAATTAATGAACAACTTTTGGCAGTAGTAAAGATTCAACTAATCAATCAACAGTCCATAAAAGATTGATATAAAATATCTACCTTTGCCGTTAACCTGAAGGAAACTAAATCCATCATGAGCATCGTGCTAGAAGCAGACTAATTGCTCATTGATCAGGACAGAAGAAAATATGCACTAGCAAACGTCAAGGAATTTAAAAGATGCGTCATATTAAAAGCTTAGTTGGCCAACTAACGTTACCCATCTATAACGTAAGAACATGATCGTGTATGTTGGCTCTTTTTTTGAAAGAATCACAGCAACAAAATGTTCCTAACTCATGTGAAGCTCTAATAGAAAGCAAAAAGAGAAATATTTATCAATCTACGAAATGATGGTTATTTACTGTGCCCAAAGAGACAGTAGGAACCCAATCCTGCTACAATATTACCGGGAAAATCAACCCCAGTTATCGAACTGAACTGCTCTTACAGGACGTTCGAAAACGAAGTCCTGCATCTAGCCAGAAATCGAGAGGCTTAAAGGAACAAAGCAATTGAAAAAGATAAAGGATGAATTAACTTAATAATGCCAGTCTTCACTAATGAGGAGCAAAGATTGAAATATGTGGAAAGTCAGTATGGATTATTTCAACCGAATTTCTGGTACCATATTATAATAACAATATTTCTCGTGTTTCTCATTTTACTAGCAATAAAAGCACTGCGAACGCTGAACTATGAAAAACTCTTAAAACTACGAAAATCAAGCGTCAAACATGAGATAATTGACTCGCAAGAGAAGCATCAATTAAACCCCACTGCTTCAAACGATATCTGAGCCACCCTATTCAGTTTTTCAACTGAAGAAAATTCAAATTTACTAAGAGAAAATCTGAAAACTAAATATAGGTCATGAATACTACGCTAAATGTACACAAAATACAAGCAAGTATAGCCAACTATCGAAAAGACAAAAATGAAACGACCCCCCCCCAAAAAAAAAAAAATTCAAAAACCGTCAACACAATGAATTATTTGACAAAAGTAGTAGATTGACTAATATCTGATTCAAGATTGACGATGTTTTCAATTAATATATTGGCATAATATCTGATTCTAGCTTGACAATTTTTTAAATTTATATACTGACAATGTCAATATTAAATCTGGCTACTGATGTCAGTAAATTCGAGTTCACACTGCTTGCCTTAACAGGTGAACCCTATCAGAAGACTTAGTAGACCCCACAAGCTTGAAAAACACTCTAAATGAAATAAAAACCCACTTAACATTTGGTCTCCATTTGCCAGTAGAACCAAAAGAAGCAAACTTATTTTTATATTACACCGAACTGAAGGTAAATATAACAAAAATTAATGAACAACTTTTCGCAGTAGTAGATTCAACTAATCAATGAACAGTCCATATAAGATATATATATATATATATATATATATATATATATATATATATATATATATATATATATATATATATATATATATATATATATATATATATATATATATATATATATATATAATATCTACCTTTGCCGTTAACATGAAGGAAACTAAATCCTTAATGAGCATGGTGCCAGAAACAGAATAATTGCTCATTGATCAGGACAGAAGAAAATATGCACTAGCAAACGTTCAGGAATTTAAAAGATGCGTCACATTAAAAACTTAGTTGACCAACTAACGCTACCAATCTATAACATAAGAACATGATCGTGTATGTTGACTCTTTTTTGAAAGAATCGCAACAACAAAATGTTCCTAACTCATATGAAGCTCTAATAGAAAGCACAAAAGAGAAATATTTATCAATCTACGAAATGATGGTTACTTATTGTGCCCAAAGAGACAGTAGGAACCAAATTCTGCTACAATAATACCGAAAAAATCAATCCCAGTTATCGAACTGAACTAATCTTACAGGACGTTCGAAAACGAAGTCCTCAATCTAGCCAGAAATCGAGAGGATTAAAGGAACAAAGCAATTGAAAAAGATAAAGGAGGCATTAGACTTAGAAATACCAGTCTTCACTAATGAGGGCCATTGATTAAAATATGTAGAAAGTCAGTATTGATTATTTTAATCAGATTTCTGGTACCATATCATAATAACAATATTTCTGGTGTTTCTCATTTCACTAGCAATAAAAGAACTGCTAACACTGAACTATAAAAAGCTCTTAAAAAAACAAAAAAACGCCAAACATGCTATATTTGACGCGCAAGAAATGCATCAATTAAACCCCACAGCTTCCAACGATATCTGAGCCATAAATACTGGGAGGATATCGCAGTACAAAAGAGATATGAGGTCGTCTTTTGTATATATCAGTATCTAGTCCCTATTGTAAAAAAAAATATTGTTAATGTATCAGCGACTATAACGCAATTAATTCATTTCTTCATTTATGTTTGGCACAGCCATATATCTGTAACATAAAAGAAGTGGCAAAAAACATATGTAAAATCAGGCTTCTAATGTTTACCAAATAGTTAGCTATTTTATAGAAGAGTGTTCTTGTATTCACCTCCACCACACTATCGTTAGTAGGAAACTAACAATCCTTGAAATATTGCTAAATATTTATTGTGTAGAATTTTGTCATAAGGATTTACCTCCACCTCCATAACCTCCATACTATGGCAACCGACCACTCCTTATGGTCAAAAATCAAATAACGAGTAACATCTACTGTCATACTTTATCAACCACCGAATAATACCCTAAAACAACCCAACTGATATATCTCATCTCACGGTTTTTATAAAGGTTTTGATAACGGGTCTGAAGTTCCCTTTTTCTCACTAGCCATCCTTTCAGCCATCATTTTTTTGCTTTTGATCTCTTATGTCTGTTTCTTCCGTAATTCATGTTTTCGCCTCTTTCCAATAATCTCAATATTTTGTGAATTTGTGAGGCATGTCTAAATTTCCGTTTGGCAGACAAACCTTCATTCCACAATCTTGCCCCCTTTTTAGAGTAAATGTCATGTGTTTGTAAGGCTTTTTCATTCAAATGTTGCTTGTTTTATTAAATTCGTAACATTATCTAAGGCAATAAATACTTTTTGTAAAAAATGCTGTAGTATAAACACTATACCATTCAAAAGAACTGAAATAAAATTATCCCAAATCACCTTCCTATAATCAAATCTACACTAAATATAATTGCAAAAATATTAGAATCTATTTTGAACTTTAATTTGAACAAGATGTATAAATGTGCAAGATGTCTAATCATATCACTATAGATGATGGTTTAATAAGAACATCAACTAAACGAGCAGGCAAAGTACTTTTACAGCAGTAGTTTAGTAAAGATGATGTTATTGGTGATACCAAATATCACAGAAACATAAGGAATGTTGTTGCATATGTCCTGACAATGGGTGACAGCGATGAAATTGTCATTGGGTATCAATAATTAAATGAATTGTTAAATAGTATGTGAACTTTCATGTAGTATGCCTCCTTAATCTATAGAACGAGAGTAAACATTTTAAGATACTTGAACTATAACTAAAAACAACGTTATTGACTCATAAAAAATGAAACATCTATTCAAACTTCATTTCTACGACAATAACCAGCCTAAAAGTATAAAATTTTCACGGAATAAGCTTATCATTCAAGAGAACAAATGAAAGCAACAATCTGGGAAAGACAAGAGAAATGAAAGGTACAAGGCATGAATTTACATAGACAAGAAAACGACATATAATACAAGTATTACTAAATTGAAAAAGAGAACCTTTATTATTTTTACAAGTTTTTTTTTTAATGATCGTATGATTTTGATGAAAAAATTGTTATGAAAAATAAATAAATAAAAACAACTATTATGCGGTATAAAATGGGTTTTCGGTCAAAATATTAAATTTTTCTTAATGACAGTTTTTGTTTCTTAATAGTAATTTAACTTTTTGATATGACAAACTTAGCCCTCTCTGCCAGCTAGCCTACTTGTCAAAACGACACTAGCAAGTACCAAAAATTTTAGCAAGTACCAAAAGGTCTGACCTCAGGGATGTAGACCTCTCTTGCCATGTCATCTCTTGAAAAAATCAATAGTAGTAAATTTTTGCATCAATTTTCTCGAAAATCGTCCTACCTGAGAAAAAAATCTAGAGAGGTTCTGAGTTCCATAATAACAATTAAGACTTTAGATATATCACTTTCATCTCAGAATGAAGATGTATCGTTTTTACTATCAAAGATATTTTAGTGTATTTATGAAAACAACAGTTAAAGCCAGTCAAAAACATAATTGTAGCAGACTAAGAACTATACCAGATAATTTTAACAGCCAAATTCGGAGTTAAAAGATAACCGGTACCGAGCGAAAGCGAATTCAGCTGTTAAAAACATACCAAAGGTTTTTATTCTTCCTTTCTATTCTTGGAAATCTTCCATTCTAGGCAAAATCGTAGTAAACTAGGGCAGAATTTCGGAAGTATTTCTCACACCTAAAACATTATCTAGAAAATTGTGTCACATCCAAAGAAGAGGAAAATGGCAAAAACAAGATAAGATTTTTTCTAGACAAAATACTTCCTGGAAACGCTTTTTTTTATGACGGTCAACATATTTCAGGGATTGTCCGGAGCCAATATCTTCTTGCTTTGTATCATGTCTGAATGGAAAATCACTTTTGTCTCTTTGCAAATGCTTCAAGCAAGTTCTGACTGTAGACTCGCTATTCTCTGTTGGTTAACTACTTATGAAAATGGTAGCTTAAGATAGAAAGTGCTCAGAGCCATTGACTACCCTTGCCTTGGTTTTTCTATTTACGCTTTTTGTTTCCTTTTGGCTCATTTGAAATGTGTTGTATTCAAGGTGGATCCTGGGTTTTGACCTGTTTCGGATTCCTGCCTGAATCTGTCAAAATATGAATTTGTCTATTACAGAATCTAGGAATATTAGTGAAAAAGCTTTAGGTTTAATAGAGAGTAGAAGGGGTTTGTATAAGAATTATCTGAGCGATAGGTCGTATGAAAACAAAAGGAATGTAAAGAAAGTGGAGAAAGCATTAAAATATGAACTAAGGAGATGTGAAATGGAGGCGATGGATAAAATTGCTGAGGATCTGGAAGATGCGGCTAGACGGCATAATAGTAAAATATTATACTGGCATGTTAATAAATTGAAAGGGAGTAGCCGATCCGGACTAGTCCCAGTTAAAGATAGAAATGGGGTCACAATTAGTGATAAGGAAAAAGTTAAAGAAAGATGGGTGGAACATTTTGAGAATGTGCTAAACCGAGATACAGTTGCAGGAAAAGATATAGATGAAAATGAAAAAGTTTGTGATACCTTGGATGTGAAGGAAGATTTGTTTAGTGAGGAAGAATTAGCGACAGTACTAGAAGGATTAAAAAATAATAAGGCCCCAGGTGCTGATAGTATGATTAATGAGTTCCTTAAATATGGTGGCTCTGAGGTTAGGAATAAGCTACTGAAGATTATGAACATGATTTTTGAAAAAGGGGAAGTACCCAATGATTTTAGGAAAACCTTAATTAAACCGCTGTATAAGAAAGGTGACAAGAGTGAATGTCGGAATTATCGAGGCATTAGTCTGGTCTCTGTAGGTAGCAAATTACTGAGTAATATGATACTTTTTAGACTGAGACATGCTGTAGACAAAGTTTTAAGGGAAGAACAATGCGGTTTTAGAAAAGGTAGAGGATGTGTCGACCATGTTTTCACTCTTAGGTTAATAATTGAGAAGTCCCTTCGTTGTCAAACACCTTTGGTCCTTAGTTTTATCGATTATGAGCAAGCTTTCGATTCTGTTGATAGAACAGCGTTAACAAAGGTCTTATCGTTATATGGTATACCAGAAAAATACATTAAAGTGATTTGCGCTATGTACGAGAATAATACTGCTGCGGTTAAGGTAGGAAATGAGGTTAGCAACTGGTTTTGTATTAAATCAGGAGTTAAGCAGGGTTGTGTTCTATCCCCCTTTATATGGATAATTTTGATGGACTTCGTCTTAAGGAGCACAGGAAAGGCAATTGGAGACCATGGAATCAAATGGGGAGGAAGAACGCTCCTGGACTTAGATTATGCTGATGATTTAAGCATATTAGATGAAAGTGTGAGCAAAATGAATGAATTTTTAGAGGTTTTACGAGTTCAGGGTGCTAAAATAGGCTTGAAAATTAATGTTAAGAAGACTAAGTCACTAAGGTTAGGAATAAGTGAAGATGAACAGGTGACCTTAGGTAACGAAAAGATTGATCAGGTTGGGAGCTTCAGTTACCTTGGTAGTATTATTAGTAAAGATGGTGGGAGCAGTGAAGATGTTAAAAGTAGAATAGCTAAAGCTCAGGGTGTTTTTTTCACAGTTAAAAAAAGTTTGGAAGAATAGAAAGATAAGCCTACAAACCAAGATTAGAATATTGGAAGCTACAGTGATGACAGTGGTCAAATATGGCTCTGAAGCATGGACACTCCGAAAAGCAGATGAAAATTTACTAGATGTTTTCCAGAGAAATTGCCTACGGATTGTTCTGGGTACCCGGCTGACTGACCGTATTTCAAACAGTAGGTTGTACGAAAAGTGTGGTTCAATCCCGCTTTCTGGGGCTATAATGAAAGAAAGGTTGAGATGGCTAGGCCACGTTCTACGGATGAAGGATGACAGATTACCGAAGATTGTCCTTTTTGGCCAACCGTCTGGGGCTACACGGAAAGCAGGTCGTCCTTGTCTGGGTTGGGAGGATGTCATAAATAAGGATTTAAAGGAAATGGGAACTTCCTGGGAGGGTGTAAAGAGGGAGGCTTTAAATAGATTAGGTTGGAGGAGGAGCGTGCGTAGCTGTGTTGGCCTCAGGCGGCTTGGTGCTGCAGTGAGTTATTAGTAGTAGTAGTAGTAGTACTCAAAAGATAACCGGGACCGAGCGAAAGCGATTTCGGCTGTGAAAATCATACCACAGGTTTCTTTTCTTCCTTTCTATTCATGGAAATCTTCCATTCTAGGCAAAATCGTAGGAATCACTAGGGCAGAATTTCGGAAGTATTTCTCACACCTAAAATATTATCTAGAAAATTGTGTCACACCAAAAGAAGAGGAAAATGTCAACAAAGAAGGTAAGATTTTTTTTTCTAGATAAAATACTTCCTGGAAACATTATTTTATGACGGGCAACATATTTCAGGGATTGTCCGGACACAATTTTTTCTTGCTTTTATAATGTCTGAATGGAAAATCACTTTTGCCTCTTTGCACATCCTTTAAGCAAGTTCTGACTGTAGACTCGCTATTCTGTGTTGGTTAACTACTTATGAAAATAAAGCTTAAAATAGAAAATGCTAAAAGGCATTGACTAACCTTGCCTTGGGTTTTCTATCAACACTTTTTGTTTCCTTTCGGCTTATTTGAAATGTGTTGTATTCAAGGTGGATCCTGGGTGTTGACCTGTTTCGGATTCCTCCCCGAATCTGTCATAATATGTATTTGTCAATTACAGAATACAGTCCGGCTTGTTTTTCTTGCGTTGGATTAAACGAAATTTGATTCGTCTTGGTGGAGCAAACGAAACCTTACGGGTCAGTTGTATATTCAACAGTGCCCTGGTGTTGCTAATGGAAAAAAGTTTTTAGCATTCGGTTTCCGGCAAAACATGAATTGTTGCGAAAGGATTTCAGGTATTGGGGTAGCTTGCCGAGAAAGACACTCACAAAAGTCAAGTTGTTTTGAATTCTAAACCGTACAATCGATGTTACAGAGCTGTTATCTTAATTCAAGAATATATGTTGATAAATTATCTATATCATATGCACATTGTGAAACATTGTCTGGTGTCGTGTTTAATTGAAATTGATTTTTTTTTCAAACGAAGTTTGTCTGACGAAATCAAAGAGCGAAATTAAATTTAAACAAAGTACTTCGTAGTTTATGTAACATATAACTGAATACGAGAATCAGAACGTGCCAAAAAAAAAAATTGAAGAACAAAGAATTTTGCTGTTAAAGACATGCCACAGTGAGAATCAGAACGAGACAAAAATGGAAGTGAAGAAGAAAGAAAAATTACGTTTCAACAGCACAGTCACAATCTTTAAAAACAATAAATTATGGCACAAAGAGTAATGTAAACCTATAAGGATGCAGTAATCTACACAAGTTTAATTTAAAATTTATTGGGACCTTTTAACGTTGTGTGTATTCACTGTGAAGTCCTACGTTTTCTCCAAAAAAGAGTAGCCAACAAAGGTAATTCATTAGGAAGTTGCTGCTTGATCGTTCAAATTGCATTGCCACCTCCAAAATATTTAGATGAATTGATTTGGTCTTTTATTGGATGTCACATCCTGTCTGAAGAGTTCAAACAAATTCGAGACTTAAATTCACGTTTTACTTTATCTTTATTCAACGCAAGCGATGATGAAACCATCAATAATCCTAATAATTTCAGATTCAAAACTGCTTAATAAATTTATCAGAAAATTTCTCAATCAATGTTAGCCATGGGGCGGCTAACCACTTAATTGTAGTGTGGATGGCCTTTTAATTCGCATTCGACGTAATAAAGGAAGAATCAGTATATTACACTCTTTTCCAGTGTTTTCTAGCAACAGTTGTCAATTCCTTCTTCCCAAGGGTAAATAACCTTGCATTTCTCTTGCTGTTTATTTTTTTTAATATCTGGTATGCATGGCATAATCATTGCATTTTATGAAATGATATTGGTAGCTTATACTGAAAATGTTCCAAAGTATTAAAGAATTGTAGCTCTTGTTTCCGAACTGATTTGGCGTATTTTTGCCACGCGTGATATGTTTTTTTATAGAATTGAAATTTAATTTGGAACAATGTAATCGATAATCGTCAATTTTGTGAATAATGTTTCAAATTTGCCATTTTATTTTATTTTAGAAAACATGTACTTCACTTAAAATAATTTTGACATAGATTTGGGGATGAATTTTAAGATGCTTTTTGTTTTCAAGATGCTATTGTAAACATGTTGAATAAGTCTGTGAATATGTTACCTTCATAATGTTTAAGTCAATAATTTTCACTGGAAAAAAGAAAAGAGAAATTTATAAAGCGACTGAATTTTAGTTTTAATAAAAATGAAACAAGATATGGCAAGGACTTATATAGGTTATTATTGGAACAATTATATGGTGTATTTGAAAACACTAGAAGCACTGGCGTTACAAATCCCAGATCCCTCTCTAATAATACATGGTCGCTTTAAACTATCGTATTGTTTGTTATTGTTTAAGATTATAAAATCCCAAAAATGGACAGAATGGGATCTCAGTATGTATAAAATTGTTTAGATTTAATATTATAAGTATACTATGCACGATGAGAAAGAAAATCTAATGAGTGGCTGAGTCAAAATTTTGCTTGTTAGTAATCAGACAACTTTTGCCCTTCGCCGCTAATTATTTATCCCGGTACCCATTTGGAGCTATTTTAACTGTACTTGAAAGAACACGCTCATTACTCTGATTAGTATTAAAAACCTTTCCGTTAATATTTATATTTATTTAATTCTTTATTTCATAATATAATTATCCGACTTTTCTTTTTAATATATGATATGAGTTATTATTCAACAATTTTGGTTATATTATTTTAAACTTTTAATCTTTTGAATTTACCATACCTAGTGTTTAATCTAATGCTAATGAAATATTTTAGATGAACAAAATTGAATTTGTGAAGCATTTATATACCAAAGTTCTAAAGTTTGTCAAATTTGAAGACGATTCTGAAATAATAAAGGAATTGAAGGCAATAGCAAGGACCGACGTAGCAAAGAAAATTAGAGTAAGTATCGACTCAAATAAATTGTCAGTAACTCAATGGCAAATGCTATTAAATTAGTACAATATTTGATAAATTATTTCAAAATTGTTCAAAATATATAAAAACACAGTTTTTAATTAATAGGTTAAATTTTTTTATGCCAATTGATTTTTTTATGCCAATTGAAAAAATCGTAGAATGTAGTTAAAGATATAATTGACTGTGGAGAAATAAAGAAAATTAAGTAATATATCTAATTAAGTTAGTTCAACAAATTGAAATATGGTTAAAATTATTAAATTGAAATATGTATTATTAATATTTATAAATAATTGACTTTGCTTAATTTCTTAATGAAGTTAAAATGTAGATTAAATAATAATAACAAATGAAGGTTGGACATTTATTGAAATAAATTCCTGTGACAAGTTTCGAAGGATTATATTTTCTTTCTTTATATAAATTTGTTTCTATGAATTGGTTTCTATTTGTGCAGCGAGAGAGAAGACAAAGACAAGTGACAGACTTAATTGGAGATGTATAATTTTGGCAATATATTTGCACATTAAAATGGGGGAGGGGGTAAATACAGTATTCGGACATTGTGAAATTACAGAACATTTCATACTTGTTAATATGCACAGTAATTGTACTTGATACATTAGGCATTCAGACCCACTATATTGTTCCCATCCCCAACCCTATTTCCCAAG
>NC_088879.1:23288004-23332803 GCF_032884065.1 Artemia franciscana | reverse complement strand
TGTGCATTAAATGTTTTTGATAATAATGGGGAATATGGAACAACCCACTGGTTATCTACTTCGATGGTGGTACCGTTACGCTTCTTTATTATTGTTGTTTTACCGCCATCTTCAGTAGATCTTCTTCTATATTGTGGGTAACCATCAGTGCCAGTAATTGTGTTGGATACTAAAAGTCGAGGATATTGCTTTGTGCACCTTCCTTTGGCCATGCATGGTGAATTTTCGTTCAGTGCACCGCAAGGTCCATGCATCATATTTTTTACAATAATATCATGTAACCCCTTATCGACATTTTCATCAGGTATTTCAGCGGGAATCACATCATCAATTTCGATCGAAGTAATTTTTTTTATGTAGCCAGATTAGTATATGTGCGTGTGGCAAACCTCGTTTTTGCCATTCCACTGAGTACATTCAGCATCGCACTGACCCAAACACTTCAGAATTTACTATGTAGTTTATCAGTGATTTCAACTTTTGCCGGAAGACACGGTCCGTAATGTCATGTCTATGAACCGCCGATTGTCCTTGAAGTAAAAGCTGCAGTATCTCGTCCCAAGATTGATTACATGTAAATGTAATAAATAAATCTGGACGACCATAGAGACGAACATACGTAATAGCATCTTGAGCATATTCATGCATATGACGGGGAGTGCCAGCATATGACGAAGGTAAAATTGTTAATCTTCCAACGTTTGTGGTATTACCGTCATTTATAACTGCATCTCGCAAATGAATGTATTGTTCAGAGCGGAGCTTGGTCTGATTCGGGCGGATATATAGCAAACGTTCTGATTCAATTTTAGCATACATATTAACGACGAATTGGTGAAACAATTGACGGCATTTTAAAATATAATTTTCTTCATCCTGCCGAATCATTAGTCTATAGGAATAATAATGCATTGCACTGCATTTCTTATTCATTTCTTTGTTAGTGGCTGGATTCATCAATTTAATATTAAAGTGATAGCCGTCGGGTCCATCCCAAAAAATTATAGGATATTGTAGGGCATCGTAGCACCGATGAGTTCCTTAACAACTGAGCGTTTCGCTTATGAAGAATAATATCTCGAGGTAAAAACTAATCACCGACCATAACGATTGCCACTTCGTCGATAGTTGGAGCATTGTATCTACGCACATGTTGGCCAGGAGGCGTTTTGTCAGCGGAAATAACAATTTTATGCGTATCAGTAGGCATCAAATCGATGGCTGTTTTGAACAGACCCACTAAATTATTATTTTAGTGGAAAAGATGTTGCAATTGGGAAACGATTGTCTTTTCAACGTTGGGAGAAATTTCGCAACGTGCATTCAATTCAGAATTTCTATCACTGATGAAGTACAATTGTAAAAATTTATGATTCTCGCCTGAGAATGGTAGAAGGGACCCTGCTCTATGATAAATTTGCCCTTTTACTTTGAAAGTAGACATAAATTGATCCGTATTTTTGATTTGGGCTCCAAACGACGTCATTTGGAGACATGAGTTATATTTTCTGATTTGTGACAAAAAACGCTTAGATTCTGACGTAGTTCCAGTAAGGAAAGTCTTCAATGGCTCTGGTGGTGCAACCAATAGAGGAAGTTTAACTTTTCCTGAGGCGCAACACATTCCCATTGTTTCACCATTGAATTTAAAGGCCTTGCAATAGGGACAAATTTTAGACATAGTCCCGATTTGAACACATCTACTCAAGCTATAATCATCGACTGGGCTGTACCTGAATGCCAGGCGATAGCTTTCAGGTTGCTCTCATTCCTCAGCACGCTTTCTTTTCTTACTTTCTCTATCAGCAGCAAGCCTGATTTCTTGCTGTTCTTGTGATTCCTCGGCACGCCTTCTTTTTTCACTTTCTCTTTTAGCAGCAAGTCTGGTTTCATGTTGCTCTGGTAGTTCCTCGGCATGCCTTCTTTTTTCACTTTCTCTTTTAGCAGCAAGTCTGGTTTCATGTTGCTCTGGTAGTTCCTCGGCACGCCTTCTTTTTTCACTTTCTCTTTTAGCAGCAAGTCTGGTTTCGCGTTGCTCCGGCAGTTCCTCGGCACCCTTTCTGTTCTTTCTTTCTCTATCAGCCTTAAGCCTGTTTCCTTGCTGTTCTTTTGATTCCTCGGCACGCTTTCTTTTCTTACTTTCTCTATCAGCAGCTAGTTTTTTGGCATAGACTCTTTGAGCGTCTTCCTCGGCTGTTGCCATTGTAAGTTCATCAGTCATTTTATAGTTAAACATTAATAGATTTCTACGTGAACACATGTCTTAAATATCTTTAATGACGTCACGGTCATAAAAAAAATGACGACAACTAACTTCATGACGTCAGTCAACACACAAACATGACGTCACCCGACAGACAGACCCACACATCCACAGACAACTTATTTATCTATATATATAAAAATAAGTTGTCTGTCTGTCTGTCTGTGGATCAGGTGACGTCATGTTTCTGTGTCGGCTGACGTCATGAAATTAGTTGTCGTCATTTTTGTTATGACGGTGACGTCATTAACGGTATTTAAGACATTTGTTCACGGAAAAATGTTTAATTGTAAAATGACTGAAGAACCTACAATGGCAACAGCCGAGGAAGCTGCTCAAAGAGTTTATGCCAAAAAACTTGCTGCTGATAGAGAAAGTAAGAAAAGAAAGCGTTCCGAGGAATCACAAGAACAGCAAGAAAACAGGCTTGCGGCTAAAGAACGCAAAACCGCGCAGTTAGATGAAAATCCACCTGGTCAGCGAGAGTCAAAACATATCAAAACTGAAAATGATAGCGATGATGATTGGGTTTGGGATTTTGACTTGGATAAGGTCATCAATGCCTACCAGATTTAAGTTAAAAAACAAAGGTTCGTCGATATGTACTTCATAGTGACGCTGAAAAATAAAGAAGAAAAAGAAAACTTAAAAAAGAAAAAAGGTAAAAAACTAAAAAAAAACTAAAAAGAAAAAACACTCAAAGAGAAAAGCTGCTCAAAGAGTTTATGCCAAAAAACTTGCTGCTGATAGAGAAAGTAAGAAAAGAAAGCGTTCCGAGGAATCACAAGAACAGCAAGAAAACAGGCTTGCGGCTAAAGAACGCAAAACCGCGCAGTTAGATGAAAATCTACCTGGACAGCGAGAGTCAAAACATATCAATACTGAAAACGATAGCGATGATGATTGGGTTTGGGATTTTGACTTGGATAAGGTCATCAATGCCTACCAGATTTAAGTTAAAAAACAAAGGTTCGTCGATATGTACTTCATAGTGACGCTGAAAAATAAAGAAGAACAAGAAAACTGAAAAAAGAAAAAAGGTAAAAAACTAAAAAAAAAACTAAAAAGAAAAAACACTCAAAGAGAAATTACAGACCGGGACACAAATGACGACCGAGACAGAGGGAATATAAGTGACGACCGGGAACCTCAAAGAGAAATTACACACTGGGACACCCAGACACAAATCACGACCGGGACACAGGGAATATAAATGACGACCGGGACACAGGGACACAACTACAACGGGGGACGCCGGGGGCACAGGCAGGATATATAAATGACGACCGGGACACAGGTATTGTTCGAATAGAAATTACAGACCGGGACACCGGGACACAAATGACGACCGGGACACCGGGACACAGGGAATATAAATGACGACCGGGACACTCAAAGAGAAATTACAAACTGGGACACCGGGACACAAATGAATAAAAATAAGTTGTCTGTCTGTCTGTCTGTGGATCAGGTGACGTCATGTTTCTGTGTCGGCTGACGTCATGAAATTAGTTGTCGTCATTTTTGCTATGCCAGTGACGTCATTAACGGTATTTAAGACATTTGTTCACGGAAAAATGTTTAATTGTAAAAAGACTGAAGAACCTACAATGGCAACAGCCGAGGAAGCTGCTCAAAGAGTTTATGCCAAAAAGCTTGCTGCTGATAGAGAAAGTAAGAAAAGAAAGCGTTCCGAGGAATCACAAGAACAGCAAGAAAACAGGCTTGCGGCTAAAGAACGCAAAACCGCGCAGTTAGATGAAAATCCACCTGGACAGCGAGAGTCAAAACAAATCAAAACTGAAAATGATAGCGATGATGATTGGGTTTGGGATTTTGACTTGGATAAGGTCATCAATGCCTACCAGATTTAAGTTAAAAAAACAAAGGTTCGGCGATATGTACTTCATAGTGACGCTGAAAAATAAAGAATAAAAAGAAAACTGAAAAAAGAAAAAAGGTAAAAAACTAAAAAAAAAAAACTAAAAAGAAAAAACACTCAAAGAGAAATTACAGACCGGGACACAAATGACGACCGAGACAGAGGGAATATAAGTGACGACCGGGAACCTCAAAGAGAAATTACACACTGGGACACCCAGACACAAATCACGACCGGGACACAGGGAATATAAATGACGACCGGGACACAGGGACACAACTACAACGGGGACGCCGGGGGCACAGGCAGGATATATAAATGACGACCGGGACACAGGGATTGTTCGAATAGAAATTACAGACCGGGACACCGGGACACAAATGACGACCGGGACACCGGGACACAGGGAATATAAATGACGACCGGGACAGTCAAAGAGAAATTACAAACTGGGACACCGGGACACAAATGACGACCGGGACACAGGGAATATAAATGACGACCAGGACACAGGGGCACATCATTAGAATAATGAGGTATAGATCTGAATACGGATTGTATTTCCCATGGACAATTATATGTTGCATGTTCAAGAGTCAGTAAACCTGACAATCTATTTATATGCACAGACAATGGGACAGCGAAGAATGTTGTATATTCGCATGTTTTACGTAGTTAAAAACATATATTTATATCTATCTCTATTCACAGATGGGACACAGGGACACAACTACAATGGCGCGTAACGACTTACGCGCGCGGGGGGGCTTGGGGGGGCGCGAAGCGCCCCACCAGCTAGGTGTTGGGGTGGCGTGAAGCGCCACCCCAACAGCTAGTATATATATATATATATATATATATATATATATATATATATATATATATATATATATATATATACTAGCTGTTATATATAGGTATATATATATATAGGTATATATATATATACCTATATAGGTATATATATATATATATAGGTATATATATAGGTATATATACATACCTAGGTATATATATATATATATATACCTAGTTAGTGGAGGCGCTTCGCGCCCCCCCCCAAGCCCCCCCGCGCGCGTAAGTCGTTACGCGCCATATTAGTTACGCGCCATTGTAGTTGTGTCCCTATGTCCCACCTGTGAATATAGATATATATATATATATATATATATATATATATATATATATATATATATATATATATATATATATATATATATATATATATATATATATATATATATATATGTTTTAAACTACGTAAAACTTGCGAATATACAACATTCTTTGCTGTTCCATTGTCTGTGCATATAAATAGATTGTCAGGTTTACCGACTCTTGAACATGCAACATATAATGGTCCATGGGAAAACAATCCGTATTCAGATCTATACCTCATGATTCTAATGATTGCCCTTGAGCTTTGTTGATGGTGATTGCTAATCGACCATTCCCTGAGTCACCATCGTCATTTATATATCCCCCTGTGCACCCCGGCGTCCCCTTTGTAGTTATGTCCCTGTGTCCCGGTCGTCATTTATATTCCCTGTGTCCCGGTCGTCATTTGTGTCCCGGTGTTCCAGTCTGTGATTTCTCTTTGAGTGTCCCGGGCGTCATTTATATTCCTTGTGTCCCGGTGTCCCGGTCGTCATTTATATCCCCCTGTGCCCCCCGGCGTCCCCATTGTAGTTGTGTCCCTGTGTCCCGGTCGTCATTTATATTTCCTGTGTCCCGGTCGTCATTTGTATCCCGGTGTCCCGGTCTGTATATACATTCGTTTTTTAGTTTTGTTTTTCTCCTTTATTTTTTTCCTTTTTTCTTTTTTTTCTTTTTTAGTTTATTTAGATTTTTAGATTTTTTAGTTTTTTTATTAGTTTTTAGTTTTTTTGTAGTTTTTACCATTTTTTTAGTTTTTTTAGTTTTTTTTTTTTTTTACTTATGTCCTGGTCGTCATTTATACTCCCTGTGTCCCGGTCGTCATTTGTGTCTCGGTGCTTTGTTGATTGCTAATTTATATTATATTTATATTTATATTTTTTATATTTATTAATATTTTTTTAGTTTTCTTTTTCTCTTATTTTTCAGTTTTTTCCTTTTTTTTAGTTTTTTCTTTTTTAGTTTTTAGTTTTTTTTTGTTTTTTACCTTTTTTTAGTTTTTTTAGTTTTTTTAGTTTTTTAGCTTTTTTAGTTTTTTTATTAGTTTTTAGTTTTTTTTTAGTTTTTGCCTTTTTTTAGTTTTTTCAGTTTTTTTTTAGTTTTTAGTTTTTTACCTTTTTTTAGTTTTTTTTAGTTTTTTAGCTTTTTTAGTTTTTTTTCTTTTTAGTTTTTTTTGTAGTTTTTACCTTTTTTAGTTTTTTTTCTTCTTTTGTATTAGTGTGAAATAATTCAGACGTCATATGCGGACAAACACGACGTCACTCGACAGACAGACAGACAGACATAACCCACAAACAACTTATTTTTATATATATTTATTCATATTTTTTTAGTTTTCTTTTTCTCTTATTTTTCAGTTTTTTCCTTTTTTTTAGTTTTTTCTTTTTTAGTTTTTAGTTTTGTTTTGTTTTTTACCTTTTTTTTAGTTTTTTTAGTTTTTTTAGTTTTTTAGCTTTTTTAGTTTTTTTATTAGTTTTTAGTTTTTTTTTAATTTTTGCCTTTTTTTAGTTTTTTCAGTTTTTTTTTAGTTTTTAGTTTTTTACCTTTTTTTAGTTTTTTTTAGTTTTTTAGCTTTTTTAGTTTTTTTTCTTTTTAGTTTTTTTTGTAGTTTTTACCTTTTTTAGTTTTTTTTCTTCTTTTGTATTAGTGTGAAATAATTCAGACGTCATATGCGGACAAACACGACGTCACTCGACAGACAGACAGACAGACATAACCCACAAACAACTTATTTTTATATATATTTATTCATATTTTTTTAGTTTTCTTTTTCTCTTTTATTTTTCAGTTTTTTTCCTTTTTTTTAGTTTTTTTCTTTTTTAGTTTTTAGTTTTTTTTAGTTTTTTATCTTTTTTT
Source organism: Artemia franciscana (assembly GCF_032884065.1). Classification (NCBI taxonomy): domain Eukaryota; kingdom Metazoa; phylum Arthropoda; class Branchiopoda; order Anostraca; family Artemiidae; genus Artemia; species Artemia franciscana. The sequence continues at coordinate 23,325,646 of NC_088879.1, read as the reverse complement.
AGTTTTTTTTAGTTTTTTAGCTTTTTTAGTTTTTTTTTCTTTTTAGTTTTTTTTGTAGTTTTTACCTTTTTTAGTTTTTTTCTTTTTTTGTATTAGTGTGAAATAATTCAGACGTCATATGCGGACAAACATGACGTCACCTGATCCATCCACAGATCCACACACAGACAATTTATTTTTATATATATAGATATATATATATATATATATATATATATATATATATATATATATATATATATATATATATATATATATATTTATATAAATATATATATATATATATATATATATATATATTTGTATATGTATATATATATAATATATATATGTATAACCAGGAGCCCGATGTCTGAGCAGCCGGACCCCGGCACTCAGCAAGCGACAGGCTTCTATATATGGATTCTCATTGTCGCTTGTCTTCTAACCGCAGACAATTTTAGATAATTTGCTGTCTTTTCATATTGCAGTCTTTTCAAAGATATTTTATTATTAAAGCAAGTCTGATTTCTAACAACGATATCTACTATGGTTTAAGCTTTGGTTTTATTTTTTAAGGTTTTTGAATTGTTGTAATCCCTTGTTAAAGTATTTACAAATATTTTTGCAATTGTTAAAATATTAAATATTTAAAATATTTTTTAAATATATTCAAATATTTTTGCAACTACCAGTTTTTGCTGTTTACACAATTTAATGTATTTTCATGTTAAATATTTTCAAAGATATTTGATTATTAAAGCAAGTCCGATTTCTATCAACGATATCGACTATGGTTCAAACTTTTGGTTTTCTTTTTTATGGTTTTCGAATTATTGTAATCTCTTGTTAAAGTATATGCAAATATTTTTGCAATTACCAGTTTTTCGCTCTTTACGCAATTTAGAATCTTATCATACTGAAGTCTGTCCAAAGGTATTTGATTGTTGAAGCAAGTACGATTTTAAAAGTGATATATACTGAGCTTCAAACTTTTGGTTTTGTTTTTTAAGGTTTTTCAATCATCGTTTATAATAACTGCAAATTTTCGTTTTTTGGTCCTTCCTACTCATATTATATAACTGGTTGTGTTCAAAAAGGATGTTCTTTTTTAATTTTTTTGAATTGCAGTAATCCCTTGTTAAAATATATACATATATTTTTGCAATTACCAGTTTTTGCTCTATATGCTATTTAATGTCTTTTCATATTGGAGTCTTTTCAAAAATATTTGATTATTGAAGCTAGTCCGATTTCTGACCAAGATGTGTACTGGGGTTGAAAATTTTAGTTTTCTTTTTTAAGGTTTTCGAATTGTTGTATCGAATCATCATTTATAATAATTATAAATTTTCGTTTTTTTGGGCCTTCCTAGTGACATTATATAACTGGGTGAGTTCAAACCTGTAAGCTTAAATATGTAGCGAGTGGATTTTTATCTAACAAAAAAAACTATTTTGAAATTTTCAGGTATTTTCTTGTTTGAATTAAACCATTAAAACTAATGTTCAGTCAGCTTCAATATTTTTGTAACTTCAAGATGTTTGCTGTTTACGCAATTTAATGACTTTCCATACCGAGTATATTCAAAGATATTTGGTTATTACCGCAAGTGCAATTTCTGAAGTAGCCCATGTATGAAAAATATATGTTTCTTGAATAGTCTTAGAAAGTAAAATTAAAATCAAATTGATTATTTTATGTATAATAATATAATTGTTAACAGATCCATCTGTTTGAGATTTCATTTCATAGCAATTATATATATATATATATATATACATATATATATATATATATATATATATATATATATATATATATATATATATATATATGTATATATATATATGTATATATATATATATATATATATATATATATATATATATATATATATATATATATATATATATATATATATATATATAGATATATATGGCTACAGTTATGTTTATTCGCCGGTATTGAACTTTATAGAAGCGGTGCTGCGATATCAGGACAGCGTAACAAAAGATGCAACAGTGAATACAGCGGTGAAGTTTTTTACGAGAGATGCCATCCGTGAAAACCACGAAAAAATGAACGAGATAGCTGATAGTTTTGGGAGCTGTATGTGAAAGAAAGACGTAGTCAAGCTTCGAGGGAAACCCTAGCCAGTGACATGTATGATACTGTGAAATTACTGAGCTCACTCTCTGAGTTTAAGACCCACATCACCATCTGGAAATTATCTAAGTACCGAAAATTCCACAAGACACTTTTACAACATTGTGCGTGAAAGATAACGAATGCACGGACATGATTGACAGTGTTATGGAACAGTGTAAATCTATCCTTCCGTCTCAGAATGATTGGCCTCGTCTTCCTCAGCCCGAGAAATCTTTACACCGGGTTTTCATCAGCAATGTACCTACCTCAGAAATAGATTCCTGTTCCAAGCAGAAGAAGTTTGTCGAAAGACACGCTAGTGATGGAGGCATTGATTATATTCAACAGACTAAATCCGGCCTGGTTGCGTACATGAACAGCCCCAAGTCGGCAGCTACTCTAGCCAACTCCCTCAAGTCCTCCCCTGATATAAGTGCTTCTTTTCGTGAGGAAAAGCTCTTTGCGATTGCCAAGTTAGTGCCCCTTGCCACAACAGATGATGATATTCTCTCTGTTAACTCCAAATTAGTCAGTGCCAAGCGATATGGTCAATCTGAGACAATCAAACTTACCTTTAGTGACGCTGACTCTCGAAATGCAGCAGTTAAATATGGGTTATTCATTGATTATACTCATATCAAAGGCCTCCCATTCAGATAAATTCCCAAGCGATACTTCACTTGCGATAATTCCCAAGCGATACTTTAAGCGATATTCCCAAGCATTCAAAATTCAGGAAGCACAAGTAATATTGATCACGTCTTTTCTAACTTTTCCATTCCCTTGCCTGTACATGTGGATTCAGAGCACACCACAAGTGATCATCTTGGTCTTGCGTTTAATGTTCCTTTCAGTCACGATGTGAAATCAAAAAGGCCAGATTATACAGAAAGACGCGAGCGGAAAAAGATTAACCTCAGTCTGTACCAGTCAACGTGTGACGAAATTTTGGACAAAATAAAAGTCCCGTTCCGAGTTTCTTGTCCATGGGTGCGATGACAAGATTGCACTCAATACATACTGCGCTGAAATTACTCACGCGCTAAAACGTGCTGAGTCTGCAGCCGTACCTAGTGCAGTTATTAGGAAAGGTACAAGGAAAAGAGGATGGAGTGACCATCCTTACGTGAAGCTTGCCAAACGGAGGTCTAAGATGTGGTATTCTGTGTGGCGCGACTCTGGCAAGCCGAGGACCGGCACTGTCTTCAATCTCTTTCGTAAAACAAAAAGAGAATACAAAGTATGTGTGGATGAGCTGAAAGTGAAGGAAGCAGAAACTACTTCGGAAGAGGCTATCCGTGACCCACAAAATATGTGGAAAAAATTCAAATGTAGTAAATTGCAGTCCAAGTCATGTGCCATGATACCTGAGGAACAGTGGATAAGACATTATTCGAAGGTCTTTGGGTCTAAAGATACTCCCTTTGAAAAGTAATATGATGAATCGCTTAAATCGCGTCTTGATTTACTGCTGAAAAAGAGAAACTATTTTTTTGTATCCGTGAATGATGTTTTGAGGGCTGTTCGTCAGTTAAAGGTTAACAAGGCTCCAGGTCTTGATGGTGTCAGTAGTAATCATCTGCGCAATGGTTCACCGCTTTTGATCCAGCATATGCAACTATTTTTTCAGATGTGTATAGATAGTGCCACCGTCCCCAAATCGTTTTGTACCGGAGTCGTTACAAACATCCCGAAGAAAGTAAGAAAAAGCAAATGAGTGTTGAGGCTACAGGCCGATTACCGTCTCTAGTACATTGAGCAAGGTGCTGGAAAAATTGCTCCTTTGCGAACTTATATTGAAGTGTGTGTTTGGGTTACGAGTTTGGGTTTTGAGTTTGGGTTTCGAAAGCATCTCAGCTGTGCTTTCGCCCATAGACTTCTAAAGCGCATTCTTGCCAAAGCTGATTCACTTGAGTTATCCGTACATATATGTAGTGTTGACATTTCCTCTGCATTTGATTCAGTAATCCAGTCTTCTGTGTTCCGCACCCTGCTAGATGCCGGTGTGAACGCCCACATAGCAGCTATGTTATCATTTTGGTGCTCTAATAGCTATATAAGAGTGAAACTTCGGCTTGAAAAACTCAATGAGCTAGTTAAACTAAAGAGAGGACTTCGACAAGGTTCCGTCTTAAGTCTGATATTATTGAACACGCTGACTTCTAAGGTTAAATAACAAATTTCTGACGGGTTAAGATAGGATACTTGTGATTTGAGTTTAATAAGCTATGCTGATGATTTACTTATTTTGAGCTTTTCATTGAGTGTACTGCAGGATAATTTAGATGAGCTTTTACCTGGTTATAGCGCTATTGGTCTACAAGTTCATGGCTAGAAAAATGAATTTCTGGTTTTCAGCTCTGCGAAACAAGAGGAAACAGCAACAACTGTATCCGTAGATGGTGCTATTATCGCACCGTCTTCTTCGCTCAAGTATTTAGGTCTTTGGTACGGCCGAGATAAGAAAACTACAAGAACTCTTTGTCTTGATGCCCTTGTGTCTAACCTGCGAGTGAGCTATTCTAAACTACCCCGCTGAAGTATTCTTACAATCGGCAAATTTTGGCGAGGATGTACAGAGAAGTGGCATTACCACATGTCCTTTACCATACCCGCTTTGGGAATGGCTCACAGAAACAGAGAGACTAAAAGTTAGGTCCGCGTTTTGTAGATATTTGAAGTTTTTGATACGCATACCGCTATTCGAGAGAAACTCATTTCTTTTGAATAAATATCAAATTCCAGATCCCCGTGAAGCTGTGGCAGAACAGGAAACTAATGCTAGAAAAGGTGCCCTTGAGCACCTTTATAATTTCCTGCCGTTGCACGTCATATATGAGCTATGAATGTATATAGTGAATGTAATATAATCGTTTAATTTTTAAGTATTGTTTTTCGCCCTTTTCTTTTTCCTTTTTATTTCTTTTTCTTTATACTCCGCCATGTTGTTGTTCTGATGATGGGCTAAAATAAACTATCTATCTATCCATATATATGTCTCTCTCATCAAAGTAAGAAAGGTATCAAAGAAACAATAAGCACTTGCATAACTTATAGCCCTTGCACCGTAAATCGAAGTTACCACGTAAATCGCTAAATCAAAGAGTTCGTGGTAACGAACTGTAATAAGGAGTGATCCGGCTCAATAGTAACCAAAACTCTAAAAAACGTAATTTTGATACCAATAACTACATCAAAAGAATTGCAATTTAACGCTGTTTTTTTAATATATAAGTTTCATCAAGTTTAGTCTTACCCATCAAAATTTACAAGCCTGAGAAAATTTGCCTTATTTTAGAAGATAGGAGGATACACCCACTAAAAGTCACACCACGAAAATCACACAATCAGATTCAGCGTATCAGAGAACCCTGCCATAAAGGTTTCAAGCTCCTATCTACAAAAATGTGGAATTTTGTATTTTTTGCGAGAAGGCAGATTATGGATGCGTGTTTATTTGTTGTTTTTTTTTCAGGGGTCTTTGTGTCGAACCAGTGGTCCTAGAATGTTGTGAGAGGGCTCATTCTAACGGAAATGAAAAGCTCTAGTGCCCTTTTTAAGTGACCAAAAAATTGAACGGCACCTAGGCCCCCTCCCAGGCTAGTTATTTCCCCAATGTCACCGGATCAAAATTCTGGGATTGCCATTTTATTCAGCATAGTCGAAAAACCTTATAACTATGTCTTTAGGGAAGACTTACTTCCCCACATTCCCCGTTGGAGGGGCTACAAGTTACAAACTTTGACCAGTGTTTACATATAGTAATGGTTATTGGGAAGTCTGCAGACGTTTTCAGTGACATTTTTGGCTGGAGGGGAGGGGAGGGGCTGAGAAGAAGGAGATATGTTGGGGAGCCTTTCCATGGAAGAATTTGTCATGGGGGAAGAAAATTTCCATGAAAGGAACGGAGGATTTTCTAGCATTATTTAAAAAAACAATGATAAAATAAATCTGAAAAAGTTTTTTCAACTGAAAGTAAGGAGCAGCATTAAAGCTTAAAACGAGCAAAAAATATTACGCATATGAGGGGTTCACCTCTTCCTAATACCTCGCTCTTTGCGCTAAAGTATTTTTAGTAATTTCAACTATTTATTCTATGGCCTTTGTGATTAAGGGGTCATTCTTAAGGAATTAGGACAAAATTTAAGCTTTAGTGTAAAGAGCGAAATACTGACGAGGGGATGAGCCCCCTCATATATGTAATAAAAACTTGCGAATACAGAAGTTCGTTACGTAAGTTAGTTTGTAAGTTACGTATATCTTTTACTAATAAAAACATTCGTAAAAAATTAAAAGTTATAGTTGCCTTTTTAAGTAACCACAAAATTGGAGGGCAACTAGGCCGCCTCCCTGCTCCTTGTTTTCTCAATATCATTCGATCAAAACTATGAGAAGCCCATTTAGCCAAAAAAATAAATATGCAAATTTCGTTTTAATTATTCATCTGTGGAAAGCCAAATCAAAACATGCATTAATTCAAAAACGTTCAGAAATTATATATAAAAGGTTTTTTTTAACTGAAAGTAAGGAGCGACATTAAAACTTAAAACGAACAGAAATTACTTCGTATATGAAAGGGGCTGCTCCCTCATCAACGCACCGCTCTTTACGCTAAAGTTTTTACTGTTTTAAAAAGTAGAGTTGAGAGAAAGAGTAAAACTTTAGCGTAAAGAGCGAGGGGCTGAAGAGGGAGCAGCTCCTTTCATATACGAAGTAATTTTTGTTCGTTTTAGGTTTTAATGTCGCTCCCTGCTTTCAGTAGATTTTTTTTTGTTTAATCCCAGCATTGAAGTAAACAATGTGTCAAATTAAAAATAAGCAAGTTGCGCTCCCATTTGCGCTGCAAATGGAACAATATTAGGGCGTCAGATTTAATGTTAAGAGGGAGGGGGGGGGGGGAGTTGGCTGGGCACAACCTTCCCGTGGTGGCCCTGTTCTAACTAAGAATAGTGCACAATTAAAAATAATAAAACATCAAAACCTTATTGCCTTTATTACATTTAGTTTTCTGTTGTCTAAAACTTATTAATAGAAAAAAATAATTTAAAAACTAAAATTATTTTACACAAGAGGTACCTATTCGTACACAGTATATAGAGCTATCCTCCCATTTACGCTGCAAATGGGAGGACATTAGGGGGGTCGTGTTTAATGATAGGGGTTGCACGGGACTGGCTTTGCGCAATCTTCCCGTGAGTGCCCTACTTTCGGTAATCTTAGTGCAAAACTAAAAAAAAAAAAAAAAAATGAAATCATTAAGCCAGATTGCAATTATTACGTTTAGTTTTCTATCGTCTAAGACTTAGTAACTCGAAAAATGGATTAAAAAAAATACTTTGAAGAAGAGATAACCATTCACAAGCAGTATTTAGAACTATCCTCCCATTTGTGCTGCAAATGGGAGAATATTTAGTGGGTCGGGTTTAATTCAAGAAGATGGGCTGGGCTGGCTGTACACAACCTTACCGTGGTGGCTCTGTTTTCACAAAACTTAGTGCACAACTAAAAAAATAATAAAACATCAATACCTTATTGACTATTACTTCAGTTTTCAGTTGTCTAAAACTTCGTAACAGAAAAAAGTTAGTAACAAAAACCTAAAATAATTTTACATAAGATGAAACCACTCACAAGCAGTAGGCTATTTAGAGCTATCCTCCCATTTGTGCTGCAAATGGGAGGATATTAGGTTGTACTAGGGTTTGTATCATTTGAGTCCCTTCCAAAGTTTATATTACCACCTCTTTCATCAAGACTTATATGACCCCCTGGCATAAGTTACAGCCCTTCCCCTGGGCTCTGGGGGGGGGGGGGCAAGTTGACCCGGAAGTTTTTGTTACCTGATAATTGGAGTACATAAAAAAAACTGGCAATATTAAAATTTTGATCGGATGTATTTGGAATAAAACAGTGTATGTGTATAACTTTCAATTTCCAATCAAATGAGCCACTTTTGAAGTTTATACAACCTCTCCTTACATAAAAACCTTATATGTCCCACGGCAAAACTTAAAACACATACCCTTCGATGTTTTAACTATTTTTAACAGAATGACCATCTCAAAATTTTCATCGGATGTGTTAGGAGGGAAAAGGGCGCGAGGGCACTAATTGCCCTCTAATCTCTTTTGAATCTTATAAAGTGAAATAGAACTTTCAGTTTTCAATCAAATGAGCCCTCTCTGAAGTTTATACAAGCATCACTGGTGCTAGCGTAATGAAGATAGATACTTGTTTTTGATAAAGATAATTTGGTATTAGCATCAATTACAATTTGTAGAGCAAATAAAAGTTAGATATGTTCTATACTGCTGAGAATAGTAAAGGAAGCAGGGTTATACGTCATTTTTTTAGGGAGTCTACATCCTCCTAATAACTATGTCCCATCTACTCAAAAATTATTCAAATCAAAGTGTGGATACGCAATTGCAACTTTGATCTATTTAAATCTCGACTGCATTTTATAAATTCATCACATCCTTTTTCTTGTTCCTCGCACAAGTTGTATACAGGCCTGGGGAGGGATAAGTTGGTTTGAACCCCAGCCCCCGAAATATTAGTCCGACTTGTCAAAATGTAACAAAAATACATGTACAAATTTTTGATGTGTTTGTTTTTTGCGTAAACTCCCCCACCCGATCAAAATCCTGGATATGGCCCTGGCTGCATGCAAAAGAAAGATCAGAAGATCAATGTATATTAAATCACGCTATAATACTCCTGATCTACATTAGCATGCTGATCCTCCCTTTGAGAACAGCTTACCAATCGGTTTTCGGTAATTAACTCAGAACTGTAAAAATTTCATATATGACCTTGAGGTGCAACAGCGACTTCTTTGATCTTGTTCCTCAAGTACGATGCACCTACCCTATCCCTTTTTTAAAACTTTCCAGGTTTTTCTAGATAGTGGTAAAACCCGCGATGAGTATGCTATCTAAATAGCAAAGAGAAAGGAGAATTCGTTAAATAAACCAGAAGAACCAGTCAGGTTGAAGAGTTAAATTCTTTAGAAGCAAAATTTAAGTATCAAACAGTTCGTGGTAACGAACTGTAGTAAGGAGCGACCCGGCTCAATAGTAACCAAAACTCTAAAAAATGGAATTTTGATACCAATAGCTATATCAAAAGAATCGCATTTTAATGCTGGTTTTAAATATATAAGTTTCATCAAGTTTAGTCTTACCCATCAAAAGTTACGAGCCTGAGAAAATTTGCGTTATTTTAGAAAATAGGGGGGAAACACCCCCTAAAAGTCATAGAATCTTAACGAAAATCACACCATCAGATTCAGCGTATCAGAGAACCCTATTGTAGAAGTTTCGAGCTCCTATCTACAAAAATGTGGAATTTTGCATTTTTTTGCCAGAAGGCAGATCACGGATGCGTGTTTATTTGTTTTTTTGTTTTTTTGTTTTTTTGTTTTTTTTTTTCCCCAGGGGTGATCGTATCGACCCAGTTGTCCTAGAATGTTGCAAGAGGGCTCATTCTAACGGAAATGAAAAGTTCTAGTGCCCTTTTTAAGTGACCAAAAAAATTGGAGGGCACCTAGGCCCCCTCCCACGCTAATTATTTTCCCAAAGTCAACGGATCAAAATTCTGAGATAGCCATTTTATTCAGCGTAGTCGAAAAACCTTATAAGTATGTCTTTGGGGACGACTTACTCCCCCACAGTCCCCGTGGGAGGGGCAACAAGTTTCAAACTTTGACCTGTGCTTACATATTGTATTGGTTATTGGGAAGTATACAGGCGTTTTCAGGAGGATTTTTTTGGTTGGGGGGAGGGGTTGAGAAGAGGGAGATATGCTGGGGGAAGTTTCCATCGAGAATTTGTCATGGGAGAAGAAAACTTCCATGAAGGGAGATCAGGATTTACTAGCATTATTTAAAAAAAAATTAAAAAATAAATGTGAAAAAGCTTTTTCAGCTGGAAGTAAGGAACAGCAATAAAACTTAAAACAAACAGAAATTATTACCCATATAAGGGGCTCACCTCCTTATGATACCTAGCTCTTTACACTAAAGTATTTTTAGTAATTTCAACTATTTATTCTACGGCTTTTGTGATTCAGGGGTCATTCTTAATGAATTGGGATAAAATTTAAGCTTTAGTGTAAAGAGCGAGGTACTGACGATGGGGCGAATCCCCTCATATATGTAATAAAAACATGAGAATACAAAAGTTCTTTACGTAAGCTAATTTATAAGTTACGTAAATCTTTTACCAATAAAAAGATTCGTAAAAAATTAAAAGTTCTAGTTGCCTTTTTAATTAACCAAAAAATCGGAGGGCAACTAGGCTTCGCCCCCGCTCTTTTTTTCTCAAAATCATTCGATCAAAATTATGAGAAAGCCATTTAGCACCCCCCCCCCCAAAAAAAAAAAAATATACAAATTTCGTTTTGATTATTCCTCTGCGGAGAGCCAAAATCAAAACATGCATTGATTCAAAAACGTTCAGAAATTAAATAAAAAAAACGAGTTTTTTTAACTGAAAGTAAGGAGCGACATTAAAACTTAAAACGCACAGAAATTACTTCGTATATGAAAGAGGCTGCTTCCTCATCAACGCCCCGCTCTTTACCCTAAAGTTTTTTACTGTTTTAAAAAGAAGAATTGAGAGAAAGAGTCAAACTTTAGCGTAAAGAGCGGGGCGTTGATGAGGAAGCAGCCTCTTTCATATACGAAGTAATTTCTGTGCGTTTTAAGTTTTAATGTCGCTCCTTACTTTCAGTTAAAAAAACTCGTTTTTTTTATTTAATTGTAATTAAGACCACGGATAGAAAACTCTTAAACAAAAAATATTGAGCTGATGTTCATCCAAAAAATAAAAATTAAGACGTAGGTATAAAGGAGTCTCAAAAATCCAACCTGAAATAGTGCGTGCTTTGTGTCAGTTATATCATTAAATCTTAATTGCCAAGACAACATCGATACATACGCAAAAACGTTACTTCAAAAATTTGTTCGTGGTTATTGTCGTCACAGTAAAGGTTAAAAAATTGACGATGGTAAATAAAAACTTGGTATTGGCAATTTACCATACCTCTAGGACTGAAAGTGCCATGAACATAAAAAAACCCTCCCAGACCCATTTTATCTCTACTCACAACTGAAAGCCTTGATTTTTTAAGACTTTTCTTTTTGTTATTTCAAAATGATTAAGTGTTTAGGGCAGTGCCACATTTTGGTCATTGATATCATGCCAAACCGTGAAAACAAATAAGCAAAACTATGTAATCTAATTTCTGGAGAGATTTTAGAGAACAAAGTTTTTTTTCTAAGATATTTGCAAAAACTCCGAAAAACGCAGGGGATTAAATCATTTATCACATTTATAGTCAAATTATTTTACCCATATGCAGCCAAAAACAAAATTTATATTTATTATATATTTTTATATAATATATATAATTATATAATATATAAATTTTATATTATATGCTATTTATTTATATATTATATATATTTATTTATGTATTATATATTTATATATATTTATATTTATTTTTCACCAACAAAAAAAAACACTAACAGGGCGCTCAATCATGTGCTCCCGAGATTGAGATTCCAATTATGCGGACTTGTTAGTTGGTTTTTCCCTCATGTGTATTAAGATACACAAATAGATAGGTTATTTCTAAACAATTTTTTATATACTAGTAGGCACTTACTAATTATACAAATTAAGATTGGTCTATGCTAGAAGCGCAGGACATTCAAGTCTTAGGCTTGTCAGAAAGGATAAACCATAAAATTAGTTATTGAGAAGTCTTATGGATTTAAACATTTTTATTTTATTCCGACACAATTTTTCTCCTTCCTATTTTGGGACGAGGAAAGTAAAAATTTATAGATTAGCCCAAAGGCAAAGACTGGAAAAACTTTGCGATTGACCACGAGAAACAATTACCCTTTCGGGTATATAATAAACTCCACCTCAAAAAGGTCCTTGACTGTTCTATTTTTTCAGTGCGTGACTGTGGTTTTGGCAAAACCTCCCAATTTTTAAACTTCAAATTCTCATTTTAAGTAAGCATTTACTGACTTTATATATGGTTTCATTCAAATTATTTGTGATCCAAATTACTCAAAAAGAAAGAAAAAAATAACAAAATAAGATACATCTTCTTTAGTGCTTCGAGCCCACATAATTTGTACATCACAAGAGGGCAGCTTTAAAAGCTTACATAACAAAAGACAGTAAAAATGAAATTTGATTGTTTTAGTGAGAACTGATACAATCATATACATCTTAAAAAATTAGAAGAAAAACCAGAGATTGAAATTTTAATAAAGAAAACTTAATGTATAGTTACAGGTTTTTGGTAGTTTTGGCACCTAATTAACAAAAGCAAAGCATAGGTGAAAATCAGTAAAAAAAAAAAAAAAAACGAGCCAAAACCAAATAGGATCAAACAGCTTTAGAAGTTGTAGTTGTCATTAGGAATCAGTATATTTTTAATGTTTGAATTTTTATGGACGAAAAGCTTTGTTAAATTCAACCAAGTGTTTTTGCAAATTCATAGCCGTTTTATACTTAACAAGGGTTTTTCTATTTATTTTTCTATTATTTTTCTATTATAATTCTCCGTATATCCAGGAGATAGGGAGGGTTTGGAACTCTTCCTGACTGCACAACAGATTACCCTTTGGTAAAAATAGGGTCGATATTTCGGTGCCGGATCAGGACTCTTTGATCAAATTTGGGGCAGCAGATAGCAATTTTCGCTACCCAATAAGTTAGGCCTCTAAAAGGGGGATGCCGAATGCTAATTTAAGGGGGATGCTCGCTCAAATCAATAAATTAAAGTAGATAACATGATAGTGTATACATCTAACATAAGTAAAAGTAATACAGTATCGAACTATTACAGTCCTTACTGGTGGCGCTGATCTCCGTTGCATGGCCCTTCAGCTAATGGTATCACTGATCACTACTTGTAAAAAAAACAAAAAAACATTTTACTAGGCAAAAACCTATTGCTACAAATGTAGGTGCCAAGATAGTGTCCCCGTGTATACAGGGTAGTAGTGGGTTCATTACTTGATAAAAGAGTTATGCCAGGAAAACATAAATTGATAGTATGTATAGAAGAAAAGAGGAGACTTATCTTTAATGATGCATCACCACCTCCAAGTACTAAAAATATAACCATAAAAAAACTTACAAGAAATTGTTGAAGGCTGATCAGCCTCATAAACATGGAGGAACTATCGTTTCAATTTATTTATTGATTTTCAAATGGTACCGAAGGGTATTAGCACATTGCTATCCCGATTGTCCTGAAATTCGCAAGCTGCTACCCAGAGTTTAGATATAAAGGCGAACCGACCCGGTTGCCAATAGCACAATTTTAGTGAGAACGAATAGGATACCTCCTAATCCTATATATTTTGCGTCAACATCATTTTTATATTTAGGGCTTCAGTTTGATAATATTACAGATCTCCTGTTCTTAAGGTTTATGTTCGTTTGAAACACGTGATTTCGCGACAAGTATGTAGCAGCAAATTGCTCCCAAAATGAAAAGGTTGAATATTGAATATTGAATTCTAAAATTCTAGAATTATTGAATATTATTGAATTCACTGGTCCCAGATCTGCCCAATCACCGAGCCGCGGTTTCGATACTGCTTAGACTTTTTCTAGTAGAAATATTAAAAATTGCATAAAAATAAGAGAAATTGGCTCTTTTTCAGCAATTTTCATACAATACTCAAAAGCATTTTCATTTGAAAAAAAAAACCATGAGTACCAGATTTAAAAAATTTGATTCGGCGGGAGGATAGAGTTGAATCTCGGCTGTAAAGTGATAGCAAACTTGTTGTCTTTTGTTGATAGATTAAAACTGTAGGAGAGCAGAAATCCTAAAAAATTACAAAAGGGAACATCAACCATAATGCGTTAGATAAATACAATACTCGAACTGGAATACCTCAACTGAATAGCTGTTTCATTTTAAATAAGCTTTTAACAGGAAACAGCAAAATCTTTTCAGCTTTATTTGAGAAGTTAACTAGAGTGCGAAGCTCAGACTTTCCTCGGCTGATCTCCATATCACCGGATTGTTCCAGACCAACCGCTGATTCGATTGCATTATAACGGTATATAACGGGAGAGCAGCAACAGGCATCTCATTAATAGAAAGGGGTGGGATGTGCTGAGCGTCACGCAATGCATAAGATTGTCCAACTTTCAGCACATTTGGTAAGCCGCAGAAGTAGTGCAAGCTCCAACTAACTCAGATGCCACTGGGAGTTCTTGTGGGTCATAAATAAGAAATTTTCGGAGCTGCTGCTTTTCCTTAAGACACAAAGTTACAAACTTTGACCAGTGTTTAAATATAAAAATGGCTATTGGGAAGTGTACAGACACTTTCAAGGCGATTTTTTGGTTTGGAGGGGGGTTTGAGGAAAGGGGTTATGCGGGGGGAGCTTTGCATGGAGGAATTTGTCATGGTGGAAGAAAGCTTCCATGAAGAGGCCGCAGGATTTTTTAGCATTTTTTAAAAATATCAACGAAAAAATTAATATGAAGAATTTTATTCAACTGAAAGTAAGGAGTAGCATTAAAACATAAACGAACAGATAATATTACGCATATGAGGGGTTCACTTCCTTATAATACCTCGCTGTGTACGCTAAAGTAATTTTATTGATTTCAACTATTTATTCTACGGTCTTTGTGATTCAGGGGTCATTCTTAAGGAATTTGGCCAAAAATTTATGCTTTAGTATAAAGAGTGAGGTATTGAAGAGGGGATAAACCCCCTCATATATGTATAAAAGCCTACGAATATAGAAGTTCATTACGTAAGTTAATTCGTATGTTACGTATATTTTTACTAATGAAAACATTCATAGAAAGTTAAAAGTTCTAGTTGCCATTTAAAAAGCCAAAAAAATCGGAGGGTAACTAGGCCTACTCCCCCACTCCTTTTTTCTCAAAATTGTCCGATCAAAACTATAATAAAGCCATTTAGCTAAAAACTAAACTAATATTCAAATATCGTTTTTATTATTCATTTGCGGAGAGCCAAAGTCAAAACATGCATTAATTCAAAAACGATAAGAAATTAAATAAAAAATTAGTTTTTTTTTAACAGAAAGTAAGGAGCGACATTAAAACTTAAAACGAACAGAAATTACTCCGTATATGAAAGGGGCTGTTCCCTCCTCAACGCCCCGCTCTTTACGCTAAAGTTTTTTACTGTTTTAAAAGTAGAGTTGAGAGAAAGAGTCAAACTTTAGCGTAAAGAGCAAAGCGTTGAGGAGGGAACAGCCTCTTTTATATACGGAGTAATTTCTATTCGTTTTAAGTTTTAATGTCACTGCTTACTTTCCTAAAAAAAATATTTTTTTATTTAATCCCTAGAGAGGAAAAATACCTGCTAATAAAGAATCGTATACCGGACCTGAAATTTTCTGAAAAACTTTTATTTAAAATATTTGCCAGAGCTCCAATCGTGTATTGTAGAGGATACAACATATGCGGCATTCGGTACAATGTATTTTTAGCCAAGGGTAGAGCAGAGCGAAACAACATGATGAACTAACTGCCAACACCGTACCGTTACATCGATAGACGGCATTTGTAATAGTCCAATCCATGACGCATTTGTCTTGGACCAAGAGTAGCAAAATAGCAATCAACATCACTTCAAGTGAATCCAATTTTTCAATTAGACATCTTGTTATAAAATGGGTCGAAAATGACTTGTGATCACGGGCAAACATTTTGTTATTGCTAAAGGATCACCTAATCCAGTTCTTAATGTTAACTGGCAGAGTTCCCAACAGGAAGTGTTTACAGGGATATACTATAGGAAGGGATAGTTACCTCTCAATGCTTTAACAAATGAAGCGTAAAGAAATAAACAACTGTCTAAAGAGAAACTACTTGGTTGGTCGGTGAAAATGAAACGATCCATGCCACGTGTGCTTCCTACACTTCTGCCATTGATTATATTTTGTTAAAAACCATGAACATCTCTCCTATTACTGTTGAGAATAACTTTATCATTGTCAACAGGAGATATAATATAGATCTTGCTCTAATCCACTGAATAGTCAAATTGAAAGGCACTATTTTTAAGAGCGGAGATTCTTTGATTGATAGCACGACACAAATCATTCCTGCTATTATACATTCATACTCGCTATCCATTCCTCCATAACGAGTGGCCAATCACGTTGATTAGCTTTTATGTCATTTGCACAATCTTTTCTCGGGATTTCATATGTACTTTTGAGGATACAATCGACAAGAGCGACTTTACACACGCCATAGAACTTGATGGTGGGAGAGCGTTTTGTCCAAAATCACTTGTTTTATTCAAATTGCTGTAGAGGGAATCAAAGACATTGGATATAGATGTCACATAGAAATCAATGGGCCTTGTATATGTTTACAGCTACTACCTAAGAATCAAGATCAGTGTTATATCCTAGCCAAAGAACAAGCAACTGTCTCTTGTCCCTGTGTACGACTCTCTAATTTCTCCTCGATTTGATAGATTTCACTATTGTTTTAGATTTTTTTATTTTGTAGACATAAAAACTACCGAGAATCTCTTCATCTTTGGTGTCTCGAAGACGCTATGTTACAGGTTTAGTGTCTAGGACTTTTGACACTTTAAAAAGTCTATTGGACCATAAGTAATTCCTCTTTTCAAAAATGTTGTCAGTTCTATTAAATATAACTGTATCACCAACACTGATTTTTTTTTCTTCTTCTTCTTCAGAACCTTTTCAATGAAGTATTTTTTGAAAAAAAGTGTTTGACATCGGACAGTTAATGTTGGACAGAAATTGAAGGGGATGCTGTTCATAAATTTGCGTGATTTAATCTAATTCTAAAATAAAAGCAGCAGTATTTTTCAATGTACAAAATCTTGAAATTAAATATCAAATATTTCTTATAAATCATTCTACCAATGCAACGTTTTGACGACTTTGACTATAATAGAGTATTGTTTTATATGTCAAGAATGCCTTCTTGTGGATTAACAAATTTACTACGTCGATCCATTTGATTTTTTCTATAATAATTTTGGTCAAGAATAGTTCCTATAGCTTTAACAACTTCAACACCTCTGTTTGTCCACAATGGAATAGCATATAGACAGCAACTAAAGACACTGATTGCAAGTAGAATATATTTGTAGGGTGAATTGTAACGACTTTGAATCACACTTAGCGATAGAAGATCTGCTTGCCTTATATGGGGTCAGGAAAAGGCTTTGGTTTTTGATAATGATTACCGTAGACCCTATAATTTCGATTTAGGGTGTAACTTGGTTCATTTTGTAAATATTCTCTCGCTAGCCCTTTTTGAAGTCCAGCGACTTAAAAGAGTGTGGTGGGGGAACTAAGACTTCCCACTTCACTAGTATTTTCATAAACACGTTTCAAAACCTTAACCATTTTGAACGCAAACTCGTAGTGAAGTGTCCACTACCCTTTTGCATACTAGCGGATGGTAACTATAGTGATAAGTTGATACTAATACGTCTTCGCTTTTTTCTCACTACCACTGGTGTTATCAAGTCATTGTTTGTACTACTAGGAGTGGTAGGTGTGCTAGT
This sequence comes from Artemia franciscana, assembly GCF_032884065.1. Lineage (NCBI taxonomy): Eukaryota > Metazoa > Arthropoda > Branchiopoda > Anostraca > Artemiidae > Artemia > Artemia franciscana. The sequence goes on along the minus strand of NC_088879.1, from coordinate 23,307,925 downwards.
ATTTTCCAAAATTCATTTAAGATTTTTACTCTTCTTCTTTCAAATGTTAGAGACTACACCTATGTTCCATTGTTCTTTCTAGGATTAGCATATCGGTATTAATACTTTTCGGGAATTTTAATGTAATTAAAAAGCTGTATAGATGATTATAAAATGATAAAAGTTCTTTACGATTTGTAACCATATTACATATTAAATCAAGTAGATTATAAATTTTCTCCTGAATTATAATTCCTGTCCCTCACCTATCAATTTGAATTTGTTAGCTTTCCATGAAAAATGTCAAGAATCTTTTACTTTATTCACGATAGCAGTGTGGCAGGATGTCTCCAAAACTTGACAAAACAATGGGTAATATTGCATCTTCCTCCTTTCGTTGTGTTTTATTTGTTCTTATTGTTCCAGAATTTTGGAAAAAAACCTTTTGAAAAGACTCATTTTTATTAATTATCATTTTATTACACTGATTCGTCTCACGTAAAAGGGTTTATTTTGTCCAATCGTCTAAGTGAGTTTTGAAGCAAAATTAGTTTTTTATCATTGGCAGTATTCTCACCATTATTGAATTTAATGAAAATGTCCTCAAAGTGTTCCACTGGTGAAAAAACGATTTCTATTGGCATCAGTTTGTAGGTTTTAGCTATTTTTCTGAAGAAAACTGTTTATAAGTCTTACAATTACTGGCAGCAAAAGTGTGAAAAAGCTACCACCCGCTTGGAGAAGACATTATCCTTTAAATTTTAAATATTTTCCTTTGCTTTTGCTTTTTGCTAGTTCACTTGCAATTGAATGATGTTGCTTTGTCTCTTACTTAACTACTTCTGGCAATAGAATATTGCCCTCGGTAAAATTTAAATAAAGTTCAGGGACGAAATTAATTAAGTCTGTGTCAATATCCTGTTTGAGTAAGGTTTTCTTCAGTACCGATTTTGAACTGCTTAGAACGGAAAATAAATGTTTATTTTCATGTAGTTTCTTCAGTGTCATGTTGGAAACTAATGAGCTTTTTTACTGTTTACTGGAAGATATAAAGTAATTTCACTGCCAGAAATATCGGTTACTACACACAAATCATCGGGTTTATTCTGATTAAGATGCAACAGAATGCATAGTTTATTTGCTGCCTGGTTGTATGCTGAACGTAGAGATTTAGGAGTACCGGGATATGTTTGTTTTTTGAGTTATTAGAGAATTTAAATCATGAACAAACATGCAGATGATATAGTAGGTACAATTCAAAGCGAGTGTTTTCACACATTTGCTCTGATGAAAGAGAATGTGTAGAACAAGGATTATGGAAATGTTGTTATGATGTGAGTGGGCAGCAAACAATAGTAGAATTTCCCACGACAATTTTTCCAATGGATTCGGCTGAATGAGCAATAATCATTCAAGAATTTGGTTCAATAATTTTTAGTTCAATAAGTCCCAGCATGAATTTTTGTCCGGTGCAAAAGCCTTTATTTTACCATAAAAGTCTTGCCAAACACAATAGCAATAACAAATTTTTTGAGGTTTTCCAAAAACATTTGATTACGATTTTGATTTATTTTTCTTAAAAGTGCTGTTTTACCCATATATTTATAAGCCACAAAGAAACGATGCGAATGATGTTCTAAATTGATATATATTGTTGTCAACGTATTCAACTGCTGGAATACAACAAACTGTGAAATGTACTTGTCTCATGAATAAATAATAATTTCCTTATCAGTCCTTCTACTACGTTGTTCAAGAACAAAAAATAGAACAATAAATGTTTTCCTTTGACAAATGTTTTGAGGTTTTCCAAAAACATTTGATTACGACTTTGATTTATTTTTCTTAAAAGTGCTGTTTTACCCGATATTTATAGGCCACAAAGAAACGATCTGAATGATGATTTAAATTGGTAAATATTGTTGGCAACGTCTTCAACAGCTGAAATGCAACTAATTGTAAACTGTAGTCTTATTAATAAATAATAATTTCCCTGTCAGTCCTTTTGCGACGTTGTTCAAGAACGAAAAATTAGAACATTAAATCTTTTCCTTTTATTTTATAATAAATACACAACATTTTATAATCGACACAAACATATCAAAGTTTAAAAAGAAACACTTAGGAAACACCCTTCTCTACAAGGGCACGACGGGCAATACTGGTGGCTAGCTGAAGACTGGGACCCCACCCCAAGGACGGTCATAGGCACGGTATGAACTTTTTTTTTAATATATAAAAAACATTACAATCACAACAGCAACAACAACAACTCCGTCTTGAATACACAGGAAACATTATATTAAGAGAATCCCTCTTAGCGTCAGCCCACTACTTAATTTAAAGGTAGAAAGAGACCGAGACGTTTTCGATATTAAGCACGTAAAACTCGATCTGAAATTCGGTAGTGCCCATGGGATTGTACCCTCCCACCATCCTCACATGCATAGACTTTATCCGATATGGCTGACATGGCATCTTGTTCTACATTAATTGTGTAGTTTTTAATTTAAAGATTGAACTGCCATGGCTTTAGACCTTGGAACTAAACTACTCTAAACACAGTTTCTATTAACACTCATATCTATATTATCTTAGAAATAGTGTTTAGGCACCCCTTGCAGACTTGTTGGATCCTCATTGTTAGTTTGCATAAATTACACTTTCAGACCTGCAAGCACATCATGGAAAATAGCGACGAAGACCACACTGCCTTTCCATAACAAACAAATACAACGTAGAGACAATAGGGAAAATTTCAAGACAGTGGAAATTATTTCTGTAGATATTTTGGCCCTATGTCCAAGGGCCGTCTTCAGCACAATACAAGAATAAGAGAGAAACTATACATTTATATAAAAGAACTTACATCAAATTGTGAGGATTAAAAACTGAATAATTAAAAACACTTTTTAAAACTTTTTTTAAAAATAGCCCTAGCATCCTTACTTCAACGAAGTTCAACCAGGACTGGCGAAAAGCATGAAATGAGAATATAAGCTCATTCAAACTGAAGAGAATAAAATGATTAGATGCAATTTCTTAAAGCTAATCTTGCTTGTTTAGCAGCCTGTCTCAAAGGCCTTTTCGTAGTTGGTTCAGTACTATTATAAATCGGTTTAGTAAAATATTTTGTTAGATCATTTTTAATTAAATTTGAGTATAAAGAATTTAGTGAGTATTCCCCCAAGTCCCTGTTCAAAGAAATATTATTATTTATTTTGAGATTAATTTCGATTGATTCTCGAACCACCTGTTTTATTCCCAAATCATTACTAATGAGTGAAGAGTTTTCAAAATATATCATGTGGGACGGAATATTAAATATATGCCAACCTAAAGCAGAATCAAAGGAGTTGTTGGAACTATTTGAAATTAAGGCCTTGTCTATGTTATTTTTATGCTGTTGTAACCGTTTGTCTAGATTCTGATGGGTCCTGCCGACATAGTATTTTCCGCAATCACATGGTATTTGATAGACCCCTCTTTGGCGAGTAACTGGGGTCTTATCTTTACCCGAATTTAAGAAATTGATGATTTTAAAATTATTAGTAAAAACTACGTACAGATTATTTTTTGTGCAAATATTTTTTAATTTTGTTGTGATCTTTGGGATATACGGAAATAGACAATATTTTAGGGCTTATCAGTAGCCTCACATTGTGAAGTATCTTCTTCGATTTTACAAGAATGTCTTTTTATTCTACGGTTAATTATTTTATTGACAAAAGGAATGGGGTATCCATTACCAAAAAGAATATCTCTGATAAAGTTTATTTCTGCATTTATATATGAATTGGAGCAAATATTCAGGGCACGATCAATGAGGGAAGTTACAACTGCTCTTTTAACTTGTGGGGGGTGATTTGAATTAAAGTGAAGATATCTATTGTTTTGTGTTGGCTTTCGATATATAGTAAAATCCAGTTGATCAGCATTGCGAATAATTAATACATCTAAAAACGGAAGTTTATTTTCAATTTCAACTTCTAGGGTGAACTGCAAGTTTCGGTCATAAGTGTTAAGATGATCTAAGAAGCCCCGAAGCTCAGCTTCCCCATAATTCCAAAGTGAAATTACGTCATCCATGTAACGACCCCAATAGACGTGTTTTAAAAAATAAGAATTCAATGCCCAATTCTCAAGATTCTCGACGTAAATATTTGCTAGTAACCGGATAAAGGTGCTCCCATGGGTAACCCATTTTTTTGCTGATAAAAAGAATCGCGAAATTGAAAATACATAGAAAACTTATTACAAATTTTAACAAGATTCATTAAAACTTCACAATCAATTCCTGTTGCTGAAGTCTCGATCAAGTGGTAATTTTCTTCTATTTTGTTTTTTAATAATTCCTCTGAAATAGTTACATCTATATTTGTATACATTGAAACAATGTCGAAACTACTAACTATTGTGTTTTCTGAAATACTTGTGTTGCTAAGTTTTTTAACCAAATCTGCAGAGTTACGAATATAGGAATTTTGAGAATACAATAAAGGTTTGAAAGCTGTATAAAGCCATTTTCCAATATTGGCAGCGGGGGCTTTAGTACAAGCTACGATAGGTCTTAAGGGAATACCCTGTTTATGTATTTTTGGTAAACCGTAGAGTTTAGGACAGAAACTACCACGGGGAAAAAAATTATTGTATAGTTGAGAGGTGATTTTACCATTTTGTTTTAGCTGCTTTAATTCATTTATAATATTATTAGTGAACTGATCAGTAGGATCATGAGTTATTGTTTGATATGTAATTGTGTCATTTAAATGCGAAAGAATTTTGTTGTCATAGTCTGTCGTATTCATGACAACAAGTGAATTGCTTTTGTCTGCTTTAGTTATTATAATAGAAGGATCTTTTCGGAGATTAGATAGTATTTTTATGTCATGCAAATTTTCCGGTGTGGAATTGGCAGGAGGCTTAAACTTTTTTTGGCTGTTATAGAGGATATTTATAAGACCAGATCTAACTTCATCCGGGTTAGAGACAGAAGGATAGTGTTTATGCAAAGCGGACTCTAGAGAGGAAACTATATCTGCCACAGGAACCTGTTTCGGTAGAAAAGAAAATTTTGGACCTTTTTCTAGTGTTTCGATTTCCTGGGGCTCCAATGTTTTAGAAGAGAGGTTAACGATAGCAGGTCCAGGAGTGAATCTTGGAGAATAAATACGGTTTCTCATCGAAGATTCATTTCGTAAGCCTTCCAATTTTTTATAGAGGCGTTCCTTGGACAAGCGAAAATCATGGCTAAACAAATTCCTTTGTAATCTAACAACTTGAGCAAAATCAACGGTGGACAGGTTTTCCAGCAAAAAAGTTTCCAACGATTTTCTCTCTGAAGAAATAATATGTCGTTTCTGTTTTTTGTCCTTAATAATATGGACTAGGGTTTTTAACTGTAGTGTATGGGCAAATTGCCCTTCTTTCCGGGTATTTAAATGTAATTTATATCTTAAAGACTTGGGAATAAGGTTTTCATTTCTACAGGATTCTAAAAAATTTTGTTGATTGATAATATTAGCATGTTTTTTACCTAGACTAATAAAATAAAAGAAATCATAGGTCAACTGCTCCCCATAAGCTAGACGAAAATAGTGACGAAGACCACACTGCCTTTCCATAACAAACAAATACAACGTAGAGACAATAGGGGAAATTTCAAGACAGTGGAAATTATTTCTGTAGATATTTCGGCCCTATGTCCAAGGGCCGTCTTCAGCACAATACAAGAATAAGAGAGGAACTATACATATATATAAAAGAACTTACATCAAATTGTGAGGATTAAAAACTGAATAATTAAAAACACTTTTTAAAACTTTTTTTTAAAAATAGCCCTAGCATCCTTACTTCAACGAAGTTCAACCAGGACTGGCGAAAAGAATGAAATGAGAATATAAGCTCATTCAAACTGAAGAGAATAAAATGATTAGATGCAATTTCTTAAAGCTAATCTTGCTTGTTTAGCAGCCTGTCTCAAAGGCCTTTTCGTAGTTGGTTCAGTACTATTATAAATCGGTTTAGTAAAATATTTTGTTAGATCATTTTTAATTAAATTTGAGTATAAAGAATTTAGTGAGTATTCCCCCAAGTCCCTGTTCAAAGAAATATTATTATTTATTTTGAGATTAATTTCGATTGATTCTCGAACCACCTGTTTTATTCCCAAATCATTACTAATGAGTGAAGAGTTTTCAAAATGTATCATTTGGGACGGATTATTAAATATATGCCAACCTAAAGCAGAATCAAAGGAGTTGTTGGAACTATTTGAAATTAAGGCCTTGTCTATGTCATTTTTATGCTGTTGTAACCGTTTGTCTAGATTCTGATGGGTCCTGCCGACATAGTATTTTCCACAATCACATGGTATTTGATAGACCCCTCTTTGGCGAGTAACTGGGGTCTTATCTTTACCCGAATTTAAGAAATTGATGATTTTAAAATTATTAGTAAAAACTACGTACAGATTATTTTTTGTGCAAATATTTTTTAATTTTGTTATGATCTTTGGGATATACGGAAGATAGACAATATTTGAGGGCTTATCAGTAGCCTCACATTGTGAAGTATCTTCTTCGATTTTACAAGAATGTCTTTTTATTCTACGGTTAATTATTTTATTGACAAAAGGAATGGGGTATCCATTACCAAAAAGAATATCTTTGATAAAGTTTATTTCTGCATTTATATATGAATTGGAGCAAATATTCAGGGCACGATCAATGAGGGAAGTTACAACTGCTCTTTTAACTTGTGGGGGGTGATTTGAATTAAAGTGAAGATATCTATTGTTTTGTGTTGGCTTTCGATATATAGTAAAATCCAGTAGATCAGCGTTGCGAATAATTAATACAGCTAAAAACGGAAGTTTATTTTCAATTTCAACTTCTAGGGTGAACTGCAAGTTTCGGTCATAAGTGTTAAGATGATCTAAGAAGCCCCGAAGCTCAGCTTCCCCATAATTCCAAAGTGAAATTACGTCATCCATGTAACGACCCCAATAGACGTGTTTTAAAAAATAAGAATTCAATGCCCAATTCTCAAGATTCTCGACGTAAATATTTGCTAGTAGCCCGGATAAAGGTGCTCCCACGGGTAACCCATTTTTTTGCTGATAAAAAGAATCGCGAAATTGAAAATACATAGAAAACTTATTACAAATTTTAACAAGATTCATTAAAACTTCACAATCAATTCCTGTCGCTGAAGTCTCGATCAAGTGGTAATTTTCTTCTATTTTGTTTTTTAATAATTCCTCTGAAATAGTTACATCTATATTTGTATACATTGAAACAATGTCGAAACTACTAACTATTGTGTTTTCTGAAATACTTGTGTTGCTAAGTTTTTTAACCAAATCTGCAGAGTTACGAATATAGGAATTTTGAGAATACAATAAAGGTTTGAAAGCTGTACAAAGCCATTTTCCAATATTGGCAGCGGGGGCTTTAGTACAAGCTACGAAAGGTCTTAAGGGAATACCCTGTTTATGTATTTTTGGTAAACCGTAGAGTTTAGGACAGAAACTACCACGGGGAGAAAAATTATTAAATAGTTGTGGGGTGATTTTACCATTTTGTTTTAGCTGCTTTAATTCATTTATAATATTAGTGAACTGATCAGTAGGATCATGAGTTATTGTTTGATATGTAATTGTGTCTTTTAAATGCGAAAGAATTTTGTTGTCATAGTCTGTCGTATTCATGACAACAAGTGAATTGCTTTTGTCTGCTTTAGTTATTATAATAGAAGGATCTTTTCGGAGATTAGATAGTATTTTTATGTCATGCAAATTTTCTGGTGTGGAATTGGTAGGAGGCTTAAACTTTTTTTGGCTGTTATAGAGGATATTTATAAGACCAGATCTAACTTCATCCGGGTTAGAGACAGAAGGATAGTGTTTATGCAAAGCGGACTCTAGAGAGGAAACTATATCTGCCACAGGAACCTGTTTCGGTAGAAAAGAAAATTTTGGACCTTTTTCTAGTGTTTCGATTTCCTGGGGTTCCAATGTTTTAGAAGAGAGGTTAACGATAGCAGGTCCAGGAGTGAATCTTGAAGAATAAATACGGTTTCTCATCGAAGATTCATTTCGCAAGCCTTCCAATTTTTTATAGAGGCGTTCCTTGGACAAGCGAAAATCGTGGCTAAACAAATTCCTTTGTAATCTAACAACTTGAGCAAAATCAACGGTGGACAGGTTTTCCAGCAAAAAAGTTTCCAACGATTTGCTCTCTGAAGAAATAATATGTCGTTTCTGTTTTTTGTCCTTAATAATATGGACTAGGGTTTTTAACTGTAGTGTATGGGCAAATTGCCCTTCTTTCCGGGTATTTAAATGTAATTTATATCTTAAAGACTTGGGAATAAGGTTTTCATTTCTACAGGATTCTAAAAAATTTTGTTGATTGATAATATTAGCATGTTTTTCACCTAGACTAATAAAATAAAAGATATCATAGGTCAACTGCTCCCCATAAGCTAGACGAAAATAGCGACGAAGACCACACTGCCTTTCCATAACAAACAAATACAACGTAGAGACAATAGGGAAAATTTAAAGACAGTGGAAATTATTTCTGTAGATATTTCGGCCCTATGTCCAAGGGCCGTCTTCAGCACAATACAAGAATAAGAGAGAAACTATACATATATATAAAGGACTTTACATCAAATTGTGAGGATTAAAAACTGAATAATTAAAAACACTTTTTAAAACTTTCTTTAAAAATAGCCCTAGCATCCTTACTTCAACGAAGTTCAACCAGGACTGGCGAAAAGAATGAAATGAGAATATAAGCTCATTCAAACTGAAGAGAATAAAATGATTAGATGCAATATCTTAAAGCTAATCTTCCTTGTTTAGCAGCCTGTCTCAAAGGCCTTTTCGTAGTTGGTTCAGTACTATTATAAATCGGTTTTGTAAAATATTTTGTTAGATCATTTTTAATTAAATTTGAGTATAAAGAATTTAGTGAGTATTCCCCCAAGTCCCTGTTCAAAGAAATATTATTATTTATTTTGAGATTAATTTCGATTGATTCTCGAACCACCTGTTTTATTCCCAAATCATTACTAATGAGTGAAGAGTTTTCAAAATGTATCATGTGGGACGGATTATTAAATATATGCCAACCTAAAGCAGAATCAAAGGAGTTGTTGGAACTATTTGAAATTAAGCCCTTGTCTATGTCATTTTTATGCTGTTGTAACCGTTTGTCTAGATTCTGATGAGTCCTGCCGACATAGTATTTTCCGCAATCACATGGTATTTGATAGACCCCTCTTTGGCGAGTAACTGGGGTCTTATCTTTACCCGAATTTAAGAAATTGATGATTTTAAAATTATTAGTAAATACTACGTACAGATTATTTTTTATGCAATTATTTTTTAATTTTGTTGTGATCTTTGGGATATACGGAAGATAGACAATATTTGAGGGCTTATCAGTAGCCTCACATTGTGAAGTATCTTCTTCCATTTTACAAGAATGTCTTTTTATTCTACGGTTTATTATTTTATTGACAAAAGGAGTGGGGTATCCATTACCAAAAATAATATCTCTGATAAAGTTTATTTCTGCATTTATATATGAATTGGAGCAAATATTCAGGGCACGATCAGTGAGGGAAGTTACAACTGCTCTTTTAATTTGTGGGGGGTGATTTGAATTAAAGTGAAGATTTCTATTGTTTTGTGTTGGCTTTCGATATATAGTAAAATCCAGTTGATCAGCATTGCGAATAATTAATACATCTAAAAACGGAAGTTTATTTTCAATTTCAACTTCTAGGGTGAACTGCAAATTTCGGTAATAAGTGTTAAGATGATCTAAGAAGCCCCGAAGCTCAGCTTCCCCATAATTCCAAAGTGAAATTACGTCATCCATGTAACGACCCCAATAGACGTGTTTTAAAAAATAAGAATTCAATGCCCAATTCTCAAGATTCTCGACGTAAATATTTGCTAGTAGCCCGGATAAAGGTGCTCCCATGGGTAACCCATTTTTTTGCTGATAAAAAGAATCGCGAAATTGAAAATACATAGAAAACTTATTACAAATTTTAACAAGATTCATTAAAACTTCACAATCAATTCCTGTCGCTGAAGTCTCGATCAAGTGGTAATTTTTTTCAATTTTGTTTTTTAATAATTCCTCTGAAATAGTTACATCTATATTTGTATACATTGAAACAATGTCGAAACTACTAACTATTGTGTTTTCTGAAATACTTGTGTTGCTAAGTTTTTTAACCAAATCAGCAGAGTTACGAATATAGGAATTTTGAGAATACAATAAAGGTTTGAAAGCTGTACAAAGCCATTTTCCAATATTGGCAGCGGGGGCTTTAGTACAAGCTACGATAGGTCTTAAGGGAATACCCTGTTTATGTATTTTTGGTAAACCGTAGAGTTTAGGACAGAAACTACCACGGGGAGAAAAATTATTGTATAGTTGTGGGGTGATTTTACCATTTTGTTTTAGCTGCTTTAATTCATTTATAATATTAGTGAACTGATCAGTAGGATCATGAGTTATTGTTTGATATGTAATTGTGTCATTTAAATGCGAAAGAATTTTGTTGTCATAGTCTGTCGTATTCATGACAACAAGTGAATTGCTTTTGTCTGCTTTAGTTACTATAATAGAAAGATCTTTTCGGAGATTAGATAGTATTTTTATGTCATGCAAATTTTCCGGTGTGGAATTGGTAGGAGGCTTAAACTTTTTTTGGCTGTTATAGAGGATATTTATAAGACCAGATCTAACTTCATCCGGGTTAGAGACAGAAGGATAGTGTTTATGCAAAGCGGACTCTAGAGAGGAAACTATATCTGCCACAGGAACCTGTTTCGGTAGAAAAGAAAATTTTGGACCTTTTTCTGGTGTTTCGATTTCCTGGGGTTCCAATGTTTTAGAAGAGAGGTTAACGATAGCAGGTCCAGGAGTGAATCTTGGAGAATAAATACGGTTTCTCATCGAAGATTCATTTCGTAAGCCTTCCAATTTCTTATAGAGGCGTTCCTTGGACAAGCGAAAATCGTGGCTAAACAAATTCCTTTCTAATCTAACAACTTGAGCAAAATCAACGGTGGACAGGTTTTCCAGCAAAAAAGTTTCCAACGATTTTCTCTCTGAAGAAACAATATGTCGTTTCTGTTTTTTGTCCTTAATAATATGGACTAGGGTTTTTAACTGTAGTGTATGGGCAAATTGCCCTTCTTTCCGGGTATTTAAATGTAATTTATATCTTAAAGACTTGGGAATAAGGTTTTCATTTCTACAGGATTCTAAAAAATTTTGTTGGTTGATAATATTAGCATGTTTTTTACCTAGACTAATAAAATAAAAGATATCATAGGTCAACTGCTCCCCATGAGCTAGACGAAAATAGCGACGAAGACCACACTGCTTTTCCATAACAAACAAATACAACGTAGAGACAATAGGGAAAATTTCAAGACAGTGAAAATTATTTCTGTAGATATTTCGGCCCTATGTCCAAGGGCCGTCTTCAGCACAATACAAGAATAAGAGAGAAACTATACATATATATAAAAGAACTTACATCAAATTGTGAGGATTAAAAACTGAATAATTAAAAACACTTTTTAAAACTTTTTTTAAAAATAGCCCTAGCATCCTTACTTCAACGAAGTTCAACCAGGACTGGCGAAAAGAATGAAATGAGAATATAAGCTCATTCAAACTGAAGAGAATAAAATGATTAGATGCAATTTCTTAAAGCTAATCTTGCTTGTTTAGCAGCCTGTCTCAAAGGCCTTTTCGTAGTTGGTTCAGTACTATTATAAATCGGTTTAGTAAAATATTTTGTTAGATCATTTTTAATTAAATTTGAGTATAAAGAATTTAGTGAGTATTCCCCCAAGTCCCTGTTCAAAGAAATATTATTATTTATTTTGAGATTAATTTCGATTGATTCTCGAACCACCTGTTTTATTCCCAAATCATTACTAATGAGTGAAGAGTTTTCAAAATGTATCATGTGGGACGGATTATTAAATATATGCCAACCTAAAGCAGAATCAAAGGAGTTGTTGGAACTATTTGAAATTAAGGCCTTGTCTATGTCATTTTTATGCTGTTGTAACCGTTTGTCTAGATTCTGATGGGTCCTGCCGACATAGTATTTTCCGCAATCACATGGTATTTGATAGACCCCTCTTTGGCGAGTAACTGGGGTCTTATCTTTACCCGAATTTAAGAAATTGATGATTTTAAAATTATTAGTAAAAACTACGTACAGATTATTTTTTGTGCAAATATTTTTTAATTTTGTTGTGATCTTTGGGATATACGGAAGATAGACAATATTTGAATGCTTATCAGTAGCCTCACATTGTGAAGTATCTTCTTCCATTTTACAAGAATGTCTTTTTATTCTACGGTTAATTATTTTATTGACAAAAGGAATGGGGTATCCATTACCAAAAAGAATATCTCTGATAAAGTTTATTTCTGCATTTATATATGAATTGGAGCAAATATTCAGGGCACGATCAATGAGGGAAGTTACAACTGCTCTTTTAACTTGTGGGGGGTGATTTGAATTAAAGTGAAGATATCTATTGTTTTGTGTTGGCTTTCGATATATAGTAAAATCCAGTTGATGAGCATTGCGAATAATTAATACATCTAAAAACGGAAGTTTATTTACAATTTCAACTTCTAGGGTGAACTGCAAATTTCGGTCATAAGTGTTAAGATGATCTAAGAAGCCCCGAAGCTCAGCTTCCCCATAATTCCAAAGTGAAATTACGTCATCCATGTAACGACCCCAATAGACGTGTTTTAAAAAATAAGAATTCAATGCCCAATTCTCAAGATTCTCGACGTAAATATTTGCTAGTAGCCCGGATAAAGGTGCTCCCATGGGTAACCCTTTTTTTGCTGATAAAAAGAATCGCGAAATTGAAAATACATAGAAAACTTATTACAAATTTAACAAGATTCATTAAAACTTCACAATCAATTCCTGTCTCTGAAGTCTCGATCAAGTGGTAATTTTCTTCTATTTTGTTTTTTAATAATTCCTCTGAAATAGTTACATCTATATTTGTATACATTGAAACAATGTCGAAACTACTAACTATTGTGTTTTCTGAAATACTTGTGTTGCTAAGTTTTTTAACCAAATCTGCAGAGTTACGAATATAGGAATTTTGAGAATACAATAAAGGTTTGAAAGCTGTACAAAGCCATTTTCCAATATTGGCAGCGGGGGCTTTAGTACAAGCTACGATAGGTCTTAAGGGAATACCCTGTTTATGTATTTTTGGTAAACCGTAGAGTTTAGGACAGAAACTACCACGGGGAGAAAAATTATTGTATAGTTGTGGGGTGATTTTACCATTTTGTTTTAGCTGCTTTAATTCATTTATAATATTAGTGAACTGATCAGTAGGATCATGAGTTATTGTTTGATATGTAATTGTGTCATTTAAATGCGAAATAATTTTGTTGTCATAGTCTGTCGTATTCATGACAACAAGTGAATTGCTTTTGTCTGCTTTAGTTATTATAATAGAAGGATCTTTTCGGAGATTAGATAGTATTTTTATGTCATGCAAATTTTCCGGTGTGGAATTGGTAGGAGGCTTAAACTTTTTTTGGCTGTTATAGAGGATATTTATAAGACCAGATCTAACTTCATCCGGGTTAGAGACAGAAGGATAGTGTTTATGCAAAGCGGACTCTAGAGAGGAAACTATATCTGCCACAGGAACCTGTTTCGGTAGAAAAGAAAATTTTGGACCTTTTTCTAGTGTTTCGATTTCCTGGGGTTCCAATGTTTTAGAAGAGAGGCTAACGATAGCAGGTCCAGGAGTGAATCTTGGAGAATAAATACGGTTTCTCATCGAAGATTCATTTCGTAAGCCTTCCAATTTCTTATAGAGGCGTTCCTTGGACAAGCGAAAATCGTGGCTAAACAAATTCCTTTCTAATCTAACAACTTGAGCAAAATCAACGGTGGACAGGTTTTCCAGCAAAAAAGTTTCCAACGATTTTCTCTCTGAAGAAACAATACGTCGTTTCTGTTTTTTGTCCTTAATAATATGGACTAGGGTTTTTAACTGTAGTGTATGGGCAAATTGCCCTTCTTTCCGGGTATTTAAATGTAATTTATATCTTAAAGACTTGGGAATAAGGTTTTCATTTCTACAGGATTCTAAAAAATTTTGTTGGTTGATAATATTAGCATGTTTTTTTTACCTAGACTAATAAAATAAAAGATATCATAGGTCAACTGCTCCCCATAAGCTAGACGAAAATAGCGACGAAGACCACACTGCCTTTCCATAACAAACAAATACAACGTAGAGACAATAGGGAAAATTTCAAGACAGTGAAAATTATTTCTGTAGATATTTCGGCCCTATGTCCAAGGGCCGTCTTCAGCACAATACAAGAATAAGAGAGAAACTATACATATATATAAAAGAACTTACATCAAATTGTGAGGATTAAAAACTGAATAATTAAAAACACTTTTTAAAACTTTTTTTAAAATTAGCCCTAGCATCCTTACTTCAACGAAGTTCAACCAGGACTGGCGAAAAGAATGAAATGAGAATATAAGCTCATTCAAACTGAAGAGAATAAAATGATTAGATGCAATTTCTTAAAGCTAATCTTGCTTGTTTAGCAGCCTGTCTCAAAGGCCTTTTCGTAGTTGGTTCAGTACTATTATAAATCGGTTTAGTAAAATATTTTGTTAGATCATTTTTAATTAAATTTGAGTATAAAGAATTTAGTGAGTATTCCCCCAAGTCCCTGTTCAAAGAAATATTATTATTTATTTTGAGATTAATTTCGATTGATTCTCGAACCACCTGTTTTATTCCCAAATCATTACTAATGAGTGAAGAGTTTTCAAAATGTATCATGTGGGACGGATTATTAAATATATGCCAACCTAAAGCAGAATCAAAGGAGTTGTTGGAACTATTTGAAATTAAGGCCTTGTCTATGTCATTTTTATGCTGTTGTAACCGTTTGTCTAGATTCTGATGGGTCCTGCCGACATAGTATTTTCCGCAATCACATGGTATTTGATAGACCCCTCTTTGGCGAGTAACTGGGGTCTCATCTTTAAACCGAATTTAAGAAATTGATGATTTTAAAATTATTAGTAAAAACTACGTACAGATTATTTTTTGTACAAATATTTTTAATTTTGTTGTGATCTTTGGGATATACGGAAGATAGACAATATTTGAATGCTTATCAGTAGCCTCACATTGTGAAGTATCTTCTTCCATTTTACAAGAATGTCTTTTTATTCTACGGTTAAATATTTTATTGACAAAAGGAATGGGGTATCCATTACCAAAAAGAATATCTCTGATAAAGTTTATTTCTGCATTTATATATGAATTGGAGCAAATATTCAGGGCACGATCAATGAGGGAAGTTACAACTGCTCTTTTATCTTGTGGGGGTGATTTGAATTAAAGTGAAGATATCTATTGTTTTGTGTTGGCTTTCGATATATAGTAAAATCCAGTTGATCAGCATTGCGAATAATTAATACATCTAAAAACGGAAGTTTATTTTCAATTTCAACTTCTAGGGTGAACTG
The DNA here is from genome assembly GCF_032884065.1 of Artemia franciscana. Lineage (NCBI taxonomy): Eukaryota > Metazoa > Arthropoda > Branchiopoda > Anostraca > Artemiidae > Artemia > Artemia franciscana. Next base: position 23,292,334 of record NC_088879.1, on the reverse strand, counting down.
CAAATTTCGGTCATAAGTGTTAAGATGATCTAAGAAGCCCCGAAGCTCAGCTTCCCCATAATTCCAAAGTGAAATTACGTCATCCATGTAACGACCCCAATAGACGTGTTTTAAAAAATAAGAATTCAATGCCCAATTCTCAAGATTCTCGACGTAAATATTTGCTAGTAGCCCGGATAAAGGTGCTCCCATGGGTAACCCATTTTTTTGCTGATAAAAAGAATCGCGAAATTGAAAATACATAGAAAACTTATTACAAATTTTAACAAGATTCATTAAAACTTCACAATCAATTCCTGTCTCTGAAGTCTCGATCAAGTGGTAATTTTCTTCTATTTTGTTTTTTAATAATTCCTCTGAAATAGTTACATCTATATTTGTATACATTGAAACAATGTCGAAACTACTAACTATTGTGTTTTCTGAAATACTTGTGTTGCTAAGTTTTTTAACCAAATCTGCAGAGTTACGAATATAGGAATTTTGAGAATACAATAAAGGTTTGAAAGCTGTACAAAGCCATTTTCCAATATTGGCAGCGGGGGCTTTAGTACAAGCTACGATAGGTCTTAAGGGAATACCCTGTTTATGTATTTTTGGTAAACCGTAGAGATTAGGACAGAAACTACCACGGGGAGAAAAATTATTGTATAGTTGTGGGGTGATTTTACCATTTTGTTTTAGCTGCTTTAATTCATTTATAATATTAGTGAACTGATCAGTAGGATCATGAGTTATTGTTTGATATGTAATTGTGTCATTTAAATGCGAAATAATTTTGTTGTCATAGTCTGTCGTATTCATGACAACAAGTGAATTGCTTTTGTCTGCTTTAGTTACTATAATAGAAAGATCTTTTCGGAGATTAGATAGTATTTTTATGTCATGCAAATTTTCCGGTGTGGAATTGGTAGGAGGCTTAAACTTTTTTTGGCTGTTATAGAGGATATTTATAAGACCAGATCTAACTTCATCCGGGTTAGAGACAGAAGGATAGTGTTTATGCAAAGCGGACTCTAGAGAGGAAACTATATCTGCCACAGGAACCTGTTTCGGTAGAAAAGAAAATTTTGGACCTTTTTCTAGTGTTTCGATTTCCTGGGGTTCCAATGTTTTAGAAGAGAGGCTAACGATAGCAGGTCCAGGAGTGAATCTTGGAGAATAAATACGGTTTCTCATCGAAGATTCATTTCGTAAGCCTTCCAATTTCTTATAGAGGCGTTCCTTGGACAAGCGAAAATCGTGGCTAAACAAATTCCTTTCTAATCTAACAACTTGAGCAAAATCAACGGTGGACAGGTTTTCCAGCAAAAAAGTTTCCAACGATTTTCTCTCTGAAGAAACAATACGTCGTTTCTGTTTTTTGTCCTTAATAATATGGACTAGGGTTTTTAACTGTAGTGTATGGGCAAATTGCCCTTCTTTCCGGGTATTTAAATGTAATTTATATCTTAAAGACTTGGGAATAAGGTTTTCATTTCTACAGGATTCTAAAAAATTTTGTTGGTTGATAATATTAGCATGTTTTTTTACCTAGACTAATAAAATAAAAGATATCATAGGTCAACTGCTCCCCATAAGCTAGACGAAAATAGCGACGAAGACCACACTGCCTTTCCATAACAAACAAATACAACGTAGAGACAATAGGGAAAATTTCAAGACAGTGAAAATTATTTCTGTAGATATTTCGGCCCTATGTCCAAGGGCCGTCTTCAGCACAATACAAGAATAAGAGAGAAACTATACATATATATAAAAGAACTTACATCAAATTGTGAGGATTAAAAACTGAATAATTAAAAACACTTTTTAAAACTTTTTTTAAAAATAGCCCTAGCATCCTTACTTCAACGAAGTTCAACCAGGACTGGCGAAAAGAATGAAATGAGAATATAAGCTCATTCAAACTGAAGAGAATAAAATGATTAGATGCAATTTCTTAAAGCTAATCTTGCTTGTTTAGCAGCCTGTCTCAAAGGCCTTTTCGTAGTTGGTTCAGTACTATTATAAATCGGTTTAGTAAAATATTTTGTTAGATCATTTTTAATTAAATTTGAGTATAAAGAATTTAGTGAGTATTCCCCCAAGTCCCTGTTCAAAGAAATATTATTATTTATTTTGAGATTAATTTTGATTGATTCTCGAACCACCTGTTTTATTCCCAATCATTACTAATGAGTGAAGAGTTTTCAAAATGTATCATGTGGGACGGATTATTAAATATATGCCAACCTAAAGCAGAATCAAAGGAGTTGTTGGAACTATTTGAAATTAAGGCCTTGTCTATGTCATTTTTATGCTGTTGTAACCGTTTGTCTAGATTCTGATGGGTCCTGCCGACATAGTATTTTCCGCAATCACATGGTATTTGATAGACCCCTCTTTGGCGAGTAACTGGGGTCTCATCTTTACCCGAATTTAAGAAATTGATGATTTTAAAATTATTAGTAAAAACTACGTACAGATTATTTTTTGTGCAAATATTTTTAATTTTGTTGTGATCTTTGGGATATACGGAAGATAGACAATATTTGAATGCTTATCAGTAGCCTCACATTGTGAAGTATCTTCTTCCATTTTACAAGAATGTCTTTTTATTCTACGGTTAATTATTTTATTGACAAAAGGAATGGGGTATCCATTACCAAAAAGAATATCTCTGATAAAGTTTATTTCTGCATTTATATATGAATTGGAGCAAATATTCAGGGCACGATCAATGAGGGAAGTTACAACTGCTCTTTTAACTTGTGGGGGGTGATTTGAATTAAAGTGAAGATATCTATTGTTTTGTGTTGGCTTTCGATATATATTAAAATCCAGTTGATCAGCATTGCGAATAATTAATACATCTAAAAACGGAAGTTTATTTTCAATTTCAACTTCTAGGGTTAACTGCAAATTTCGGTCATAAGTGTTAAGATGATCTAAGAAACCCCGAAGCTCAGCTTCCCCATAATTCCAAAGTGAAATTACGTCATCCATGTAACGACCCCAATAGACGTAATTTAAAAAAATAAAAATTCAATGCCCAATTCTCAAGATCCTCGACGTAAATATTTGCTAGTAGCCCGGATAAAGGTGCTCCCATTGGTAACCTATTTTTTTGCTGATAAAAAGAATCGCGAAATTGAAAATACATAGAAAACTTATTACAAATTTAACAAGATTCATTAAAACTTCACAATCAATTCCTGTCGCTGAAGTCTCGATCAAGTGGTAATTTTCTGTATCATGTGGGACGGATTCTTGTAAAATCGAAGAAGATACTTCACAATGTGAGGCTACTGATAAGCCCTCAAATATTGTCTATCTTCCGTATATCCCAAAGATCACAACAAAATTAAAAAATATTTGCACAAAAAATAATCTGTACGTAGTTTTTACAAAATCATCAATTTCTTAAATTCGGGTAAAGATGAGACCCCAGTTACTCGCCAAAGAGGGGTCTATCAAATACCATGTGATTGCGGAAAATACTATGTCAGCAGGACCCATCAGAATCTAGACAAAGGGTTACAACAGCATAAAAATGACATAGACAAGGCCTTAATTTCAAATAGTTCCAACAACTCCTTTGATTCTGCTTTAGGTTGGCATATATTTAATAATCCGTCCCACATGATACATTTTGAAAACTCTTCACTCATTAGTAATGATTTGGGAATAAAACAGGTGGTTCGAGAATCAATCGAAATTAATCTCAAAATAAATAATAATACTTCTTTGAAAAGGGACTTGGGGGAATACTCACTAAATTCTTTATACTCAAATTTAATTAAAAATGATCTAACAAAATATTTTACTAAACCGATTTATAATAGTGCTGAACCATCTACGAAAAGGCCTTTGAGACAGGCTGCTAAACAAGCAAGATTAGCTTTAAGAAATTGCATCTAATCATTTATTCTCTTCAGTTTGAATGAGCTTATATTCTCATTTCATTCTTTTCGCCAGTCCTGGTTGAACTTCGTTGAAGTAAGGATGCTAGGGCTATTTTTAAAAAAGTTTTTAAAAAGTGTTTTTAATTATTCAGTTTTTAATCCTCACAATTTGATGTAAGTTCTTTTATATATATGTATAGTTTCTCTCTTATTCTTGTATTGTGCTGAAGACGGCCCTTGGACATAGGGCCGAAATATCTACAGAAATAATTTCCACTGTCTTGAAATTTTCCCTATTGTCTCTACGTTGTATTTGTTTGTTATGGAAAGGCAGTGTGGTCTTCGTCGCTATTTTCGTCTAGCTTATGGGGAGCAGTTGACCTATGATATCTTTTATTTTATTAGTCTAGGTAAAAAAACATGCTAATATTATAAATCAACAA